>NC_142734.1:3858028-4016362 GCF_051943395.1 Hippocampus bargibanti | reverse complement strand
CTGCTCCCCCCAACCTGAGAGCAGGAACCTATCACCGCCACGTCCGGACAGTAGGGATATATATATAGGGCCGAAACTACCAGCTTCAGCTGTTGTTAAAGCGTTATATAAATCAATATGTATTGTATTGTATTGCATTTTTTTCCAATTTTAAGTGTAGGGGTCCTCATTGAAGTGTGAAAATCGTTTAGGGGTGTGATGAATATATTGAAAAGGGAATTGAAAAGACAAAATTGATCCACATTTGAATGGCAATTGGTAACTTCTCAAGTCATTGCATTAACAAATGTGTACAGCTACTTCTGGGTTTATTGTGCAGTGTGGAGAATAACTAATCTCTTGATGGATTTGTTCATTATACATTTCATTGGAAAACAATACAGTGAGTAGCAAAGCAAAGCAAGAACCCAAAACCAACCAACATTAAAGGACAACCGACATCACTTTTTTGTTTTTTAACTCACATCAGAAAAACGTTTTATAGCATCTAAAATACCCAAAACACGCAGTATGATATTTTAGTCAAATGCAAAACACCAATAAAAATGACTTAAAGTGTCCAAAATCTGCAAAAAATTGAGCTGCGAATTGGGCATTTTCAGAAAGTCCCGCCCCCATTTCGTGACATCACATCAAGACGTCTTGCATTGCAGGAGAATCAAAACAATGGCTTCAGATTCAGAGAATATGCTTTCTTGTTACACATCCCGTTATGAATATGATTCAAATAGTTCTGAAGAGGAAAGCATACATGTTTACAATCGATTAAATAATTTATGTGTGCCATTTTGAGGGCTTATTGGGAGGAAATCTCTCACACAAAACAGAGGGAAAAAATGGCGACCTCCTGTGGGCATCTCCGTTTCCACAGGCAGAGCATCCCATTTTCTGGGATGCTACATGGGAGTTCTGACGGCTCGAAATGATGGAGGACTTCTTTACTCGATTGCAAACATTTATGCTTTCCTCTTCAGAACTATTTGAATCATATTCATAACTGGATGAGTAACAAGAAAGCATCTACTCCGAATCTGAAACAATTGTTTTGATTCTATAACAAGGAAAGATGTCCTGGCATGACGTCACGTGCAAGGGGGCGGGACCTTCTTGAACTCGCCATTTTCAGGGTAATTTTGAAGTAGTTTTGGGGCACTCTAACTCATTTTTATTGGTGTTTTGCATTTGACTAAAAATATCAGCCTGCGGGTTTTGGGCATTTTAGACGCTATAAAACGTTTTGCTGACAAAAAAAAGACAAAAAATGGTGTTGGTTGTCCTTTAAGTGGGGGAAATCAACTTTCCACCGGCCTGTAAGAGTAGGACAATACTGCCCTCCAGTGGCCAAACTACACGCGTAAGGTTTCATTCATATTTCGGATTGCTTTATCCTCACGACGGTCGCGAGGGGGTGCTGGAGCTTATCCCAGGCATCTTCGGGTAGGAGGGGCACACCCTGAACCGGTTGCCAGCCAATTGCAGGGCATACAGGGTAGAGTTCAAGACCCGGTTCGTGGAGTTTACATGTACTCTGGGTGCCCTGCGATTGGCTGGCAACCAATTCAGGGTGTCCCCCGCCCTGTGCCTCAGGACGGCAGGGATAGGCTCCATCACCACCTGTGACCTTATGAGGATAAAGCGGTCTGGAAAATTGATGGATGGAAAATGATCCTCCTCACACACAAATCCATGTGTGAAATTACCTTACATTATTAACTTATTCACTGCCATTTCCAAATGTATTCGGGAATTGAAAATACAACATGGAGCACCATTGCCGAATTTGTTCGGGGTTTGGTTTTTCTTGCTGGGACTGCCGATAAAGCGCTGGTCAACCCTCTGGCAATGTTTTTTTTTCCCTTCCAAGAGGGGTCAGCATTTTACTTTTCTCCATGTTACCGCTTTGTTGCTGCTTCAGCTGTTGTTCAAGCGCTATATAAACCAATATATATGTATTTTATTTGGGACAGCCACCCTCATTTCAAGCTCATATAACTCCAGATCTATATCATTTAGGAATTAACTTTTTTTCTGATGAAAGAAGAGAGTCTCAGGTTTCTTACACTGAATTAGATGTTTATGTAGCCGTAAAACTCAATATTCTGAGGGTCCTGGAATTCGAGTGAAAATGACAAAAACCCTGGCACTGGAGTGGACGGACACATTTTTGCACGTTTGGCAGTGAATGAGTTAATGTTTACTTTGCAATGAAGTCACGTTCGCCGGCAAGTTAACCATCTACAGCACAGGTGTCAAAGTCAAGGCTCGGGGGCCAAATCTGGCCCACCACATCATTTTTTCGGCCCACGAAAACAAATCTAACTTATGAAATTCCATGATGTTTGCTAAAATCCTAACCAAAATGTCATATTTTTGGATGTAAACCACAAGAACAGTGATTATTCTTGAAAACTAGCTATTCATTCATTTGTTGTGAATTCTATATGTAATATGTGGAGGGCCTAGAGAGGAAACCATAACTACAATGTTGCCCGCGGCAAAAAAAAAAGACTTTGATACCCCTGATCTACAGGTAGTAGTACCCAACCCTTGTGCAGACAACAAAGAATTGTAATTCAGAGGTTTGATGACACTATGCCATTCACTAATGAACTATTCTATTGATTCGTCAATATTCAATAGGCTGCACTTGAGATGAGGTGATGATGCCACCAACACACCTAAAATCAAACAATATGCTCTTCAAGTGTGCCACGCGGTTTATTTCTGTTAGAATAAACCTCCAAAGTCATGGGTACAATCTCATATGAAATTCATTAACCATCCATCATTCTCATGACCGTACAAGTGTGCTGCTGTGCCTTTTGAAGACATCACACCCCCATCGTCCCTTTTGCCACTTTCCTCTTCCGGAATGTTCCAGAATCTTCAGTTATCCAGAAGGGAGCGTTGTAAAGCCTCCTGGATCATCGTGTGCTCGTCTGTAGAGTAATCCTGCGCAAAACACGATGAGGCAGGTTATTAGGATCGGAGTAGATGTGGTCAGCGGCATTGGGTAAAAACACAGACTTACTACAAAGGTATCATATGAAAAAGTGTGTCTAATCTTCAGGTGTTGGAAGAAGTCGTTACTCCGGTAGTTTGGGTCCCCCCACGGCATGGAGGCGCAGATGGGGCAAACCTAGACGGACATGAATGATAAATCACGTTTCAGGAGTAGCCTAAATTGCAGGTGGTGCGACGGTTTGAAAAGCACTTCTCACCACTTGCCGTGCGTCGCGGGCATGCTGGGTGGTGCAGTGCTCAACCAGGCCGTCTTGATCGAGGTTCTGGCAGTTGCAGTAAGGACAGGTAAAAGTGTAACGATTTGGCACTGGACTGTAAAGACATAAACAACTAATTACATTACACACTTTTTTTTTGTTGTAGCTTTGATCACACTGTGATTAACTACTTCCGGGCAGCCCGGGAGTAGTTAATCACCCCTCTCTGTGCTGAAACGGCATTCTAAATGATAGAGTTTACTACAGCTTGCAAAAGACAGTGCAAGTGGTATTTTGAGACAGGACTGGTATGTTATTTCTTGACCTAATGATAGCAGGCTGGCTTTGGGCAGTTGTCCGAACTCCTTCTTCAATGTATTCCTGGTATTTTGGACAAGCACCCGTGTGGAGTCTCATCTGAGAAAGGCCGACCTAAAGGGGAAGACGACACAGAAACATTTTACTATTGCATCATATAGTTACCTCATTATTTACTTTCCAGTGTCAAAATCTGTTCTACCATGCACCATGAGGATTCGGAGGAACATATTGCGACTCCCTTCATTTTTCAAAAGCAGGAGTGCTTCGATGGTTGTTGATGTTGCATAGTACACATCCAGTTTCATATACAGTGATACCTCGGTTTACGAACTCCTTGGCTTATGAACGTTTCGATTCACGAACGTTACATTTATGAACATTTTACCTTGGCATACAAACTATTTTTCGGGATACACACAGAGCGCCACAATGAGTGATGTGTTGTTGGCGAACGAGACCGTTCTTCTAACAAGAAAATGGCAGCAGACTGTTTTTGTCCTCTATTCCCCGCCCCAGTCTTCGGTTAAAGCCACGTGATGGGTCAAAAACGCAGGAGTAAGAGGGGGGGGGCTTAACATTAAAGAGACAGGCAGACGACAGAGAGTGAGAAAATGGGGGTGAAAAAGAGTGAAATTTGGACTCGTTTCAAGTTTGATAGTTCAAAGGCAGAGTGTAGACCGCAAGGTTAAAATATCCCATCAATCAGGCTCCACAAATAACCCGCACAAGCCATCTGTACACTTGATGCAAAAAGCTATCAACCCAGCTAAACAGAACGCAATTGATGAGGAACAAGGTAAAATTATCGCAGAGAAAGAACCGACAAGGGTTCATTCCTCTAGATGGTGAAAGAAGAAGGGTACGTGTTTAATGCTGATGAAACCAGTCACTCCATTCCATCAAGCCATCAACGATCATCATAAAGGTAAATAAAACGACTACATATTATACAGTACAGTTTATTTCTTTAATTATAATACCACAGCACATTTATTATACATACAATAAGGTATATTTTGTGTAGTTTTAAGGCTTAGAAAATTAAAAAGAAGAAAATTATGTTTTATGGGGACCTCGGAACGCATTATTCTCATTTCAGTGGTTTCCTATGGGAAATTAATTTTTGGGAGACACACTTTTCACCTTACACACTCTGTCTGGGAACCACTTAAGTTCGTAAGCCAAGGTATCACTGTTTTCGTTTAATTTTTATAGTAATGATGTAACTTGGCACAGATTCTGAATTTGTTGTGCAGTCTATGAGACGATACAGACTCGGAAAGCCTTCACTGTATGAATAGTAGGAGCAGGGCCTTTTATATATATAGATTTTTTTTTCAAAACGCAGGCACCACTGCCACAGCATACGAGTCAGGCTAAATTGAAAGTCCTAATTCAAACAAAACATACCTGCGTTCCACACCCTTTGCACGCTGCCACAGATGATTGGATGAGGGCCTCGAGCTCCACAGCTTTAGTGCAATGGCCGAGCGAAGCCCGGCACACAGCACATGCGGGTTTCTGTGGACGCAAACATTTTTGCAAACAGCTCTGGCAGAACCTGGAGAGAAGAGAAAGAAAAAAAATGACTGAGTACATACCGGATAATCAGGATTCTCACCCTATTTCGAAGAGTGAGCACCTAATACCCATTTTAGAACATTTGTTTTGGTAGCTTATTCTTTTGGTCGCAGTTCATAACCATATACAAGAGTGAGAACAAAGGTCATTACAAAAAAAAAAAAAGACAGAATCGCCATCACCGCAGACCAGGGCTAACACAATTATTAGACTGATCAATAATGTTAACCACCAAAATCACCAAGAATAAATATTTTAGTTGATGTCTTCTTTATGAGCAGGGTATCCCTGACATAAACAGAAGCATTGTCGGTAATGCAGTGTCATGTTGGATTGGATTGGATTGGATTGGATTTGCCTTTATTAGTCTCGCGGTGGAGAAATTTACATTTCACAGCAGCAAAGTTATGAAAGAAATGAAAGTAAAAAAGCAAAATACAGGAGCTGTATTGTAGGAGCATGTTTTGGTTCATGTTAGCAACAGGGTTGGAATCGTTTGGGCATAATTGAAAATAAATATATGACGGAAACTTCCTGTTCATGACAGCACGATGTTAATAGACAAGCATGTTTCAACATTTAGCTTGTAGTAGACGTGCACATTCCACCATTACGTCCTTGATCCACTGATGAAAAGTATGCTTTGATCCTCTCCTCTTTCATCTAGAACTGCTTCATGTAACAAAGAGAGTACAGAAAGTGTTTAAGAATGAATGACTCTGTATCTTTTGTCGTCTTTGTGTTGTCACAATGTTTTTTTTTTTGTTCTTTTGACTTCAAGATTGCATTGCAACAGCGGCTGCCTTTCCAGCAGCTTAAGTGTGACTTCTTTCATCTTCCTTTCATAACTTTGCTGCTGTGAAATGTAAATGTCTCCACTGCGAGACTAATAAAGGCCAATCCAATCCAATATTTCTCCACTGCGGGTCTAATAAAGGCTAATGCCAATCCAATCCAAGAATTGTATCCAATCCCATTCAATCCAAGAATTGTAGTCTTTTTGAATTTGTTGACGTTGTCGACAAACGATCGAAAAAAGACTACAACTCCCACGTGAGGTCTGATTGATGTAAACAAAGCTGCTTCCGAGCAAACTAGCAGCGATTTGGCTAAATTGCGAAAACGGCATTATAAACAAAGAATGGGCATACGTTGACGTATTCTTACTCTAATCCAAACAAATGTTAGAATTTCATGGCATTAGATTAGTTATATCCCTCATTTGTTGTGCAACAAAAATAGGGTGTATAGGCGTGGGTTTAAAAAAAACGAAGACGAAAGAAAACCGACCAAGCGTCAGTCACGTCGACATTGTGCACAAAGGCAGTCTAAAATGTATCAGAGGCTCAATTAAAAAGTCTGGCTAAACCGATCTGATGCAATAATTCAATCACATCGGTTTCCAACCTAAATCGACGCAATGCTAACAGCAGACGATGTCAACGCGAATCGCTGTCAAGTGGGGGCAAAAGTACGTACGTGTGGCCGCATTGTGTTGTGACAGGACTGTCGAATATCTCCAGACAAACAGGACAGAGAAACTCGGACACGTCGCTGTTGGCGTCAGAGACGCTTTTCTTGTGCTGCGATGAGCTGAAACCTCCGAGCATCGCCATTTCTTTTCTCTCCACTGTTCGTTTGACACTAACCACGTGACCTCGTTATATTCACTCCTGGGTTCGGGCGGAGCCTCCCGCCATCGTCATTACAGTAATTACAATAGAATCTGGTTTATGTATTGTAGTGATGCATGTACATACTCTGGATAAAAGCCCATCCATTTTCTGAACAGCTAATCCTTGTATTACATGTTACTTTATTCAAGGTATCGCCGGATTTTTTTTGACTGATCATTACTTTTAGTTTATTGCCTCTGTTATATCTCGTTTATACAGTATAGTTGTTCGACATTTCCGTTGTTATTTATATAAAATGCCTATTTGTAATTTCAAAAACAAATTTATATCAATCTGTTTATTTTCCCTCTTTTGTGTAGCTTTTTGCTTTGGTCCTCTCCTCTTTCATCTCGAGTTGCTTTGTGTCACAGGGAGGGTGGAGCAAATGCTGGAGAGTGAATGACTCTGTGTCTTTGTGTTGTCATATTATTTGTTATTTAGTTTTTTTTTTGTTCTTTTGACTTTTGTTTATTGTGTGGCGGACACTAAGACCATGTTTCTCACCCAGCAGGTGTACAGCAAGGGGTGTGGTTATGATAAGATATTTTACTGCATTTTCCCATGTTCAAGTCAGATCCACTTGTTAGCAGTTGGAATAAAGACATACCCCAGTCAATCGTGTGTTCTCCTTCCTCAACTGCTACAATGTAGACATTAGTAACAAATATTGTTATAATTATCAGCAAGTCCTGAAGAATGAATGTCTCTCTGTGTCTTTGTGTTTTTGTGATTTTATTTTAAGTATTATTTGTGATTTTTGTTTTTTTCCCCCAAAATGGCGGCACGTGAACACAGCGGCTCCCCTCTCTCTCCCGGCAAATTGCCGTTTTCGTGTTTATTGTGTTTGTTAAAGTCATTATAAATGCCTTGCACGCTGGGTCAATGACAGTAATTTCATCTGTGGTGTATATCATGCATATTAGCATATTTGTCAATAAAGCTGACTTTGACTTTACTTTGATTTTGATTGTGTATTCTCTTTGTCTTTTCTGTTATACCGTACAATAGCTATCTGGCTGGATGGCTAGCTATTTAGCTGGCTAGCTATTAGCTATCTATTGGCTTGCTAGCTTGCGTTCTATCTCTTTGTATTACTATTTTATTTGAGTTACTTCCGGGTTGAGTGAACGCTGACGCGTGTGGCTGCCACTGCTCGCCCACAGAAAAACATATCCAGTGACTGTAAAGTGAACTTGAGAGTTTTGAAAGGCACTTATAAATGAAATGTATTATATAAACGTTGCAAAACCAAATGTCATAACTCTTGAGGGTGGGCCTGCGTAATTGCGACATCAGCGAAGGAGCAAAGGAACATTCAGATCCACCCGTCCATTTTCCAGACCGCTTAATCCTCATTCGGGTGGCAGGGGGTGCTGGAGCCTATCCCAGCCGTTTTCGGGCACTAGGCGGGGGACACCCTGAATTTGTGGCCAGCCAATACCAGGGCACACAGACAAACACAACCAGTCAGTATCACACCATGGGATGATTTGGAGTGTTCAATCAGCCTGCCATGCATGTTTTTGGGATGTGGGAGGAAACCGGAGGACCTGGAGAAAACCCACGCAGGCCCGGGGAGAACATGCAAACTCCACAAAGGGGTCTTGAATTCATGACCTTTGCGCTGTGAAATCGGCACACTAACCACTCGACTACCGGACCACCCGGATAATTCTGATAATCAAGCAAAACTTGAATGCTGGATCAAACGTCTGTATGTAATCTGTCTGGGAGCATCTGTGCGTGAGTTTGACGCGACATCAGATTTTGCATGAATATAAACAATTCGAACCATTTTCCGTGTTAAATGTGGAATTGTGGAAATGGAATTGTGGGTTTTAAATGATAGCCTTCCAGTGATTTCGTGGAGTATGTATTCAAGATACTCCAAGATCCATGTCTATTGTATAGCTATTGCCCTTGAAGTCAGAATGTTAAAAAAAATGATGGAGTAGTCTGGAGATAGGCAATACGCAATTCACAGACATGCAAAGTGCTTTCAAGTGCTCTCTCAAGTTGCCTTTATTCCTCTCCCTCCTTCCGCCTGAATGTACGTGTTTGTGACGTTTGTTCAGTGGTGCGCATGCGTACTGAGGAGCTGGGAATTTCCAACAGTTGAACAGGCAGGCTTCTCTGGCTTCGGCTAGCACTTACTAAAGGTAAAATCGGCTACTCGTGGTCTCTTTCCTTATTAAAGGTTGCAAACGTCAACCGTGGCCGAATGGAGTGTCATTATACACGTGCTGATATTTTCCGAGTCTATCATTTTCGTGACTGTCAACAAGACAGCTATTTGGATTTGAAAGACTGCCCTAGCATGCTAATGCTAAGCGACTACGGTAAAATGGGCGTTCACTGATTTTGCCCCATTTGGGGGATCCTTGCCACATTGTATATACTTGATGCTTTCGGGTTCGATCTGAATTAATGATAGCGCACGGGACATTTAATTTAAATTTGGATTAGTGTCAGAACGGATGCGCCAAATGATATGGAATGCCAAGGCGTTGTACGCTAACTCGCTATTTCACGTCAGTTCGTGTTTAGTCGCTTTGGTGATTGCTCGTGTGGAATGTAGAAACCACAATTACAAACCCTCGGACTGCATTTCAACACTCCTTTATTCAAGCCAGCGCACACGGATACTGGTCATTACAACTGTGCATTATTTACAATCGTTACAAATAACATTTTATTCCACTGGCACAAGACGAAGGAAAGCCAAGTATGCCGTTTATCTCACTAGCAAACTTCAAATCACCTTATGTGTTGAGCCGAAATACTTGGATTTCTTTTGACCATGTAGCTTGACGTGTGAACAAGAGTCATGTTATTGGTCACACAGTTCGGTTTTACTGTTATCTCACAAAGACATCTGGGAAGCAGCTGTGGAGGCTTGCAAGTTTATTATCTTTTTTCTTATTGTTTAGCTCAACACTTACCACAACATGCGGCAAAAATGTATTTTTTAAGTTGTTTTGTGTATGCATGTGTGTTACCGACTGATTGAAATGTTGCCTTGTGTCATTACAGCTGGGTGCTGGGTTCGGGTCATTGAAGCCATTGGGACTCTTGACTTGATGAGTCCCAGCGACACTGGATAATTGCTGCACGTGTCGCTTTCAATAGATTGACAACAATATTAGTTTCATGGACAGTAAAACACAAGCCCATTCTGACCTCATCTAAACAAACATTGGCCTGCGTGTCAAGACAGGCTCTGAGTAATGATTAGAGATGTTTGTAAGAAGGCATACTGGCAGCCTGCAGCTGAGTTACAGAAATTGAACACATCATCTCTTGAATAGAGGTTGTGCTACTGAGTCTTGTCTCTTCTCTACTCCCCCCACTGCTGCACACAGTGAGTTTTGATTGACCAACATGATGCTTCAATGTGACACCCTTGTGCAGATTATGAAAAGGGAGTGATGCACTCCCCCAAAAAGCGAACCAGCTGACTTTTAGTCTGCTGCATAAAATGGATGCAAAGTTAAAAGAAGACCTGTTTCGGAGATATGTGGGGGCACTGGAGAGGCGTATTCAAAATGGAGGGGAAAAATCTGAAATGGCAAACTTTCATGAAGGAGACAATGGGAGGCACAAAGACAGTGAGGCCCTACTTTCAACAGCCACGGCACTCCTCGGTGCCTACCAGCCAGATCCAGGACAGCGTTTCCGCATGGTGCGCTTTTATGAAGTGGTTGAGGGTTCCCTTCGCTGCCAAAGAGGAGGAAACCTCAGAAGCCTGGAGAGAGCTTTCCACACTCTGGAAACCATATGCACCAATCTACTACTTTTTCCCTGGAAGAAAGAGTTCAGATGTATCAAGGTAATTCATAATGGTCTCATGTGTTTTTAAATGAATACCGGTAAATGATTTCTAGAGCTGTCACAATGAACTGTTTCAACGACGATCAAATTAACCATGAAGGAATTTGATGGTATTGTTTGCAGCCATTGTTTATCTTGAAACTGCCCAAATTGTCTGAACCACTGAGCATGAAATAGTCTCTGATTTCTTTTGAGTGTCATGAAAGTACACATCATGTTTGGTGTTTGGTCAGATTAATTTGTGATTATTTGCTTCAGCCATGTAAAACAGACATGCTGCAGACCAAATCTGTAGTTGATTCAAAACCAATTTTTGGGGAAAATAAGTCACATTGTTCTATTATACAATACAAGCCTAGAAATTCATATTTTTTTTCTTACCAGCCAGCCGGACTAGTTACCTTACAATTTTACTAGCCAATCAGAAAACCAACTAGCCAAAATGTGTCTGATCTCTGTAAGTTCATCCTTGTGTAAAAATGGCACAGAAGACTACAATTGTTCATTGTTAATATGCATTTTATTGTATTTCAAGAGTACGTCTGTGTAAGCTCTCAGTCGTACAGGAGTGGTCCATCGATGAAAAGGTTTCTTCAGCCGTCATCTGTACTTTGAAGGTATCGGACGTTTCGCTTCTTATCCGAGATGCTTCCTAAGCGAACTAAAGTCTTGCTGGTAGTTTCGGCCCTATATATATATCCCTACTGTCCAGACCTGGCGGTGCTGGACTCCGCTATGATAGGTCCCTGCTCTCAGGTTGGGGGGAGCAGAGGACGACTTCCTTTCATCACTTTGCTGCTGTGAAATGTGAATTTCTCCACTGTGAGACTAATAAAGGCATATCCAATCCAATCCCTGCGGCTCCACTGATCCAACTTTAGTGCAGGGACCTATCATAGCAGAGATCTGGCACCGCCACCTCTGGACAGTAGGGATATAGAGGTAATATCTGACTTATGACCGGCTCGATTTACAACCACCCGTACTTACGACCATGACCCCCAAACCCTATTTAAAAAAAAAAATAATTCTACGCCTGGCACCGCAACGCGCTAGCAATTTTGGCCAGCCAGCCAGCATCTCACTCTCGCACAGCAATCGACCGTGTGATGGGACCAGAGGGGGCAGTTTGCTAGTCATTTAGCCTTCGAGTCTCTATTCAACATTTCGAATGTATTTTGACTTCGGACCATTTTGACTTACGACCGTTTGGTCGGAACGGCCCTCGGTTGTAAGTCGAATGTTACCTTGTATATAGGGCCAAACCTACAAGCAGAATTTTAATTCGCCGACGAAGCCTCTTAGATGAGAAGCGAAAAGTCCCACACCTTCAAAGAAGTACAGATGACGGCTGAAGAAACCTTTTCATTGATGATTCACGGCATTTCCTTTTTTTTTTCACTCTTTCAGACATTCACTGGCCCGTATGTGTACCATCTGAAATCCGCCATTTCTGATCCAGAGCTTCGATCTCTGATGCGCACGATCGGCTACACTTGCGACCACGACTCCCAGTTTTATTTCCAGGAGCATCCGGGAGGCTCGGCTCATCTCCGCCAGTTGGCTTTCGAGCTCTTCCTAGCTCAGGCCGAGTGTCGTCTTCTGGGAGAGGTCGTAGCCCTGGCCCGCGGTTCAGCTTCGGAGTTGGAGGCGCTGGAACTCCGCAGGGGCTGCAGGGATGACGCGGCTGGCTGCGCCGAAGCGCTCCGCAGACGCGACAGCCTCGGAGCCGATATGGCTCGACTGTCTTTGCAGCAGCCTCTGGATATCGAAAGGCCTCAGACTCACCACCTGAGGCGAGGTAGCCGACCGTCAAAATCGGTCGATGTAACAGATGGGGCGGGTCACTGGCACGCGGCGGCGAGCAAACCGATCTTGAAAGCCTCATTGAGTTTGAGGAAGGAGCCTTTATTCGTGGACGCCGAGGAGGATCTGAAGGATGAGATCATCAGGCCCAACACTTTGGTTTCTCTTTTCTCCGTGGCGGCACCCCCTTCCTACAGCCCCATTGCCGATTTCTTCCCCACACAGTTTCCTTCCCCGGCCGATGCGTACTCGTCTTACCATCTTTCCTCGCTTGATGAGATCGACCTGTACACGGAGAGGGGCGTTGCCGGCACCAGCGGGAGGCAGACCCCCTCGCGGCTTCCCTCGCGAGACGGGTGGCAGCTTAAATCCCACGGAAGCGTCAAGTGTCAAGGCTGCGGACTGGGCTGCTCCACGATGGCCTCCTGCCAGAGGTGCGACGTGATCCTGTGCTCGGCGTGTCACGACGTGGAGCCCGCCCCGTGCTGCAGCCTGCAGGACTACCACCCGAAATCCACACGGCCGATCGACGGCTACGTTCCCGTCAAGGAAAAGCTCTCCGTCTACTCCAACACGCACACCCACTCGCATCTGCACCCCCACCCGCTGGCACTCACCCACTCGCATACTCACTCCCACCCTCACCCCCACATGGTGGACAAACCCTTGTTGTCCACCAAGCTGTTTCCGAGCAAGTCCGTTGCTTTGACGACACCAAAAGGAGGCAACGGCGAGCGCGTTAGCCTGGGAGGGTCGCGATGCGGCTTTTGCAACAAGCCCGGGGCATCGCACACCTGCGTCAACTGCTCCAAGGTGTCATGTGACTCATGCATGGGCTTGTATGGCAACGACATGTGTACGCGGAAGAATCCCCAGCACATGTTTGTGCCCAACCATCAGCTTAATTTCAAATCTGGCACCATATCTCACATGGTGTACCGATGATCCATGTAGAGCGAAGGTTTTGCTTCTCTACGTAGTACCCCAACCTTTAAAAGGCATCATCACTCCGCATTGTCGTTTTAAGCGCCACTGCCCGCAAACTGACTGTACTTTTTTCCCTCATTTTTGGTTGGGCCGCATTGTCCGCACTCAGCTTTGGCCTTTTACCTTCTGTACCACTACAATTACATTTTGCCTTGCTAACTGCTCTTGACTTGTCATGTGATAATGTAGTGCTTATCTAATTTCTCCTCCTTTATCCCCTAAAAGGAAAATCTGGAGTTAAAAAGTTGAATTACTTCTAATTTAAAATGCAGCACTGAATATCATCTACTTAATACGTAACATGTTGTGTGTATATTTGTGTGTATGTATATATGTGTGTGTGTATATATATGTGTGTGTGTGTGTATTTATATATATAGTGAGAGAGACAGAGAGTATATATAGAGTGTATATATATATATATATATATATATATATATATATATATATATATATATATATATATATATATATGTATATATATATGTATATATATATGTATATATATATGTATATATATATATGTATATGTATATAGAGAGTATGTGTATACATATAGTGTATATATAGAGTGTGTATATATATGCATATATGTCTATATATATACTGTATATATACACATATATTTATATATATGTATATATGTGTATACATATACACATAAGTACATATATATCTACACACACACACACACACACACATATATATATATATATATATATATATATATATATATATATATATATATATATATATATATATATATATATATATATATATATATAGAGAGAGAGAGTATATTGTGTGTATATGAGTCTGCTGAAAATATATATTAAGGACTTTTTTCCATTCTTGAAAAATACTGAGAAAAGCTACACTGGAAATTAGTAAAATAAAAAGATATATTTTTGAATCTATGGATCTATAATCTTATGACTCTGTAAATCAATGTAGATTTAAAACAAAATATGCCACTAAGGATAGGTAGGAAGTACTGTATCTCAAAAAAAGATTTCTTGAGATAATGATCGATGCCATATTCTATTTATAGTCATGCCTTGTAAATGACCCTTGCCACGTCCCTCCATGGTTTCCTGTGGGCTAATGTTTTAATGCTGCTGTTGACTTGAGAGTTTGGCATTCTGAAATGTTGACTCCTTTCTTGTGAAGAGCTCGTTTCTGTGTGTGTGTGTGTGTATGTGTGTGTGTGTGTGTGTGTGTGTGTGCATGTGTGTTATGAGCCCATTTGACCCCGCGTTTAAAATCTTAGAACCTTTGTGGTTCAGGATGCCGCAGCAGCCACCCCCTATGCCAGGTCAGAGGTTCCCTGTCAAGTCTCAGGTGGAATCACAGCAGGAGTCTGGGCCACAAAATCAAATGCATGCAGATTTTCTTCAAGCATATACAGTAGAACATTTTGTTGTTTTCGAGTATCCAATGTGAAAGTGTTCTGTCATGCTTTCTTGTCTACCTCAAAGCGTTCCAGCCAGTGTGACTTTCCAGACTTCTAACCTCCTGAAATGTTGGATATGATGCGTTTCCCCACATATCTCGAGAAACCCATCCAGTAGGAGATCATTAAAAAAACCCTGCAAATTTTTCATTCCGATGCGACATTCTTGTGTCATCTTTACCGGTCATATGTTAAAAAAAATGCATGTGAACAAACACCTGTAAATGTAATGCAATACGGTATATTGCAACTGCAGAGGCTTTGTGATGCTTGAGAAGTCACACGGTTGAAAGTTTTTTTAGAGCGGGTTCCATGGATTTTTGTATCTATTGGAGCTTAAAACATTGTGCACTTGAGAACAAACCACCACTGATGCCATGATAAGTCCAGTGTGACTAAAAGTGTTTAATGCATGCCTATTTTTTTTGTTGTTATTGTAATGACCTTGAGGGCGTGAAGGCTCTGATCAAATCTAAATCTGAAGAAATCATCAAATGTAGGAACTTGTTTACTTTAAAAAGAGGTGATATGTACTATGTTCCTTATTTTTTGTTGCCACTCCTGGAAATCTATAACTGATAATCCTTTGACTAACACTACAACTTATTCATCACTTAATTACTTCTGCTCGACACTGGAAAAAAAAATGTCACTTGGGGGGGGCGGGGGGGTATTTGGGTTTGTTTACAGTTGATGCAAATAAAACTTCAGAGTGACCTCACTTCATTTGGAGTCACAGAGAGGCCGCAGTTTGATATGCTGCTGAGATGGCAACACACACCCAAACTAATGTGAAATATATATTATTCTTATATATCTTTTTTTGGTCTTTAAATCAACATTAGATATTCAGACATGCACACACACGCACACACTTAGTTGTCTAACTCTTGTAATGAGTGGATTTTTTTTGAAGTAAAGTCTCGTTATATCGATATTCAAGGGAGTCCGAAAAAATATCGATATAACCGGGACTATCGATATATCCGACCCTGTCTGCATGTAATTTTCTCCGCGCGTGCATAGAAATAGTATCGATATAACCGGGACTATTGATATATCCGATATCGATATAACGAGACTTTACTGTATATTGCCAAAAGAAGAACACATGAATAGAGGATGAAATCCTATGATCGGCCCCGGGTGTTTTTTTTTTCATTGATCCATTCAGTAAATGAAAATGTTTTACTAAAGTATATATAGACATGTCTGAAGAATTTAACCTTTTTATTACACAGAGAATCAATCAATATCCCTAAGCGCCCTGATTCTGAGCAGCAAGACTGATGATCATGTAGGTCTCAAAGGGCTCAACAGTTTTCAGGTTTTGGTTGGAAAAGATCTTTGATCACAAGATGTGAATTGCTGATAAAGGACAAGATCTTTGTTGTTTTGTGTCGTGGAACATTATCGCATTCGGCTTTCTGAACGCTGTTGGTTGGGGGTCCACACTCCCTTTACCTCTGTGTGTGGTTGACTTCAAGACAAGTCGAGCACTCGCAACAATCCCTCTACCCCCTCGTCTCCCATCACTTTGGCACCGGAGATCAATGCACAATATATTAGCGAAGCTGAAGGACATTCTATGATCAATGTGTGGCCAGGCTTTGGGGAGGGAAAGGGAAAATAGCCAAAATTGTTAACCGGTGAAAATATATATTTAAATGTCTAAAACTAATGTAAATGATATTTTATAAGATAATTTAAGGAATAAAACCATGGGGAAAATGCTTGTCTGTTTTTTTTTACTCAGCGTGAATGATGAAGTGTCAAAAGTAAAATATTATTGACTCACATTAGTGGCGTTAGTTTGTTTTACTTCCGGGTTCAGTGAACACCGGCGCGAATGGCCGCCGCTGCTCACCCACAGAAAAAAAAATCTTATCCCGTGACTGTAAAGTGCCCTTGATTGTTTGGAAAGGCGCTTGGAAATAAAACGTATTGAGATAAAGCATCTTAAAGGACTTTGAAGTGCTGTTTGTGATGTAATGTAGGGAAAGAGATGCCCATTTCACGATAAGATCAGAGCATTGTCATCAATGGTGAGTATAGTTTTTTTTTTTTTTGAATGTTGCTGTGCTTATGACTTGTTCTCTCGCCACAAAGGGACAAAAGTCTTCTTGTGCCGGTCCCAAGCCCTTGATAAATACAGTGTTGTGTCAGGAAGGGCATCCGACGTAAAAGCTTGGCCAAAACAAACATGCGGATGAAACCTCTGAAGACGGAGGGCACTGATATGCTGTGGCGACCCCTTGAAGGTAAAAGCCGAAAGGAAAAGAAAATTATTATTATTATTATTATTATTATTATTGTTATTATTATTATAACAGTTTTGAGGAAACGAGGCGAATATCGGTGATGACTGTACCTTTTCTTTAACACCAGTAGATGGCGCTAAGTGCTCAGACCCAGATACCCTTGAACTTGGCAGGCAAACGTTGAGTGTTGTAGTAACCTTGAAGTGTGGCCAAACATCAAAGTCAGAGTCAGATTTATTGTCAAATATGCTATGTTCACAAATATTGAGATTTCAACAATAGCAGTCGTAAAATCTTTTTAAAAGCCACTCAACGCTATCAAAAAAATATCACATGTGTGAGTAAACTCATTTTAGTAAATGCAGTCAAATAAAAAGGCCCATTTGTGGATCGTTAACATCCATCTTTCCATCTATTGTTTTAACCAATTCATCCTCAAAGGGTTACGGTGAGTAAAACTATTCATGCTTACAATCACATGTAAGTACGATTTTGTGTGTTCGATCAACCTGCATGCATGGTTCTAACTCATTCCCTGCTAGACATGCAAATATCCCCATTGTGGGACGATTTAAGGTTTTCTGATTCTGAGTAAGGGTGGGGGGATTGCTTGGGCCTATCCCAGCAGTCGACAGGCACACCCTGAATTGGTTGTCAGCAAATTGCAGGGAACACAGACAAACGTCTATTCATGCTTACGATCACACGTAAGGACGAGTTTGAGTGTGCTATCAAATCGTCATGCATGTTTTTTTTAACTCATTCACTGCTAGAAGTGCAAAAATGTGTCCACTCCTGTGCCAGGGTTTTTCTCATTGTCACTCGAATTCTAGGACCCACAGAATATTGAGTTTTAGAAATACATAAACATCCGATGCATTGTAAAAAACCTTCGACCAGGGGTGTCAAAGTCATTTTTTGCCACGGGCCACATTGTAGTTATGGTTTCCTCTTGAGGGCCGTTATGAATTTGGGGAACCCATTAGAATGTTTAAATCCCTTCAAATATTACATATAGAGCACACAGCAAATTAATGAATAACTCGTTTTCAAATCTGAAGTCAAGAATAATGACTTTTATTGTGGTTGACATCCAAAAATATGAAATTTTGGCTCAGATTTTAGCAATCATCATGGAATTTGACAAGTTTGATTTGCTTTCGCGGGCCGAAAAAAAAATGATGTGGCGGGCCGGATTTGGCCCGCGGGCCTTGACTTTGACACCTGTGCCTTAGACTCTCTTCTTTCAGAAAAAAATGAGTTAATTCCTAAATTATATGGGTCGGGGGTTATGTGAGCTGGAAATGATGGTGGCTGTCCAAAATACAATGCAATATGTACATGTTGGTTGATGTAGCACTTTAACAACAGTTGAAGCTGTAACAAAGCACAAATGTGGGAAAAAAGGTAATGCTGCCGACACGTGGAAGGTAAAAAAAACATTGACAGAGGCCACGACCGGCGCTTTATCGGCCCTGAATTCCCAAATAAATGAGTGAATGGCAGTGAATGAGTTAAAATGTGGGATGAAACCGAAGGACCAATAGAAAACCCATACACGCACGGGGAGTATATGCAAATTCCACAGAGGAAAGACGGAGCCGGCCGGAATCAAACCCGGCACCTGTGCCCTGTGAGCTGGATTTGCTAACCAGTTGCACACTGTGCTGCTCACCGCATGCACGATTTCAGTGAATTAGAGTGAGAGCGGTAATGAGCATAATTGCTCATCGGGGTGATTCCTCGTTGGCTGTGTGACGAATTTCCGCGGCAGGTCTCTTGCACAAGATGTTCATTTTGAAATTGGCAGCTGCTCAGCATAAACATGCAGATGCTTGTTTTAAGATCACGATATCCAAGCAAGTTAGATGCATGAAGTTACCACTCGTAAAATGCAGTGGCGGGCCATCAGGGCCTGCAATGCCTTCTCTTCTGGCCTAAAAATCAGAATTAAAGGCAGATTAATGATATGTTGTCCATAAATTCTTATTACTGTAATTTCCGGACTAAAAAGCGCACCTGATTATAGGCCTCACCAAGTACATTTTTAAAATAAAAAATATTTTGTACATACATAAAACTCACCTGTCTACAAACCGCATGTTTATAAGGAAAGACGGTACACATAAAAAGTTTTCAACGTTTTAATAATATACCTTAAAGGACAACCGACATCACTTTTTTGTTTCCTAACTGACATCTGAAAAACGTTTTATAGCATCTAAAATACCCAAAACACGCAGTATGATATTTTTAGTCAAATGCAAAACACCAATAAAAATGACTTAAAGTGTCCAAAATCTGCAAAAAAAAAAATGAACCCGGAAGTGACCAGTTTCAGAAGGTCCCGCTCCCTTCTTCGTGGCGTCACCCCAAGACGCCTTGCCTTGCTGGAGAATCAAAACAATGTTTTCAGATTCCCGAGAATATGCTTTCTTGTTACTCATCCAGTTATGAATATGATTCAAATAGAGGAAAAAGCATACATGTTTACAATCGATTAAAGAAGTCCTCCCTTATCAATTCGATTCAAATGTAACGTCCCAGAAAATGCACAAGATGGCGCCCAAGTTCCGTTGGAAATGAGCTGATTTGTCTGCTGGGAATTTGTGTCAACTAGTATGACATAGTAGTCTTGGTGCAACACACGATTCACCATCGCGTTATTTATGTGTTTTCCTTCTAATTTTGCCATCAACACGAAGTTTTCAGACCAAACAAACTACCCAAAATGCATTGTGTGTCGCTTTCTCGGTCACGGGCGTTCCAGACGTCACGTCACGTCAGGCATTGTCATCAACTCGAAAACATTAAATATAGCTATATGCCGTGGAATCTTTGTAAAATACGCTCAGTAAAAGTCATTTTGAAGTGATTTTAAAAATTATGGACACAACTTGTCCGGAGGCGTCCTTTGTCCTTTAAGACGGACTTTTTAAGAAAAGTTGCACATTATTAAGAAAGGCTGGACTAGCGAAAATAGCAAATACAATTGTAATTTATGAGCTTATTATTGATGCTTCGCAATTCTTTGCCAATCATCTTGACAGAGCACTCCTGATGAGGTTAAAATCTTAGCGAAAGAAAATAGATGGTTTGAAAGCAGAGTAAAATAAACTACTTTTATAAAACAGCAAAACCCTTCACTAAATCGCCGTGATGGGATGAAGTTTAATTTGGATCGTGTTTACAACACACTTCTGAGAGCATTACCACATAGGCTTAGTTATGATGATGAGGTAATACCAGAGCAAATGGGGCAATCAGACCAGTCGTAGACCATAATCAGCCAGGACAATAGAAGTCATCAGTGTAGCCTCAGGGAATAGTCCTCTGCCCCCTCCAACCTTAGAGCAGGGACCTATCATAACAGAGGTCTGGCCAGTAGGGATACATGTTTAAATATAGGGCCAGAGCTACCTGCAAATTTTAGTTCTTCTATTGCCTGAGACCGTTGCCTCCAAATTATTTTTGCGATAGTTATAGATAGATATCTTGCTCTGATATCACTCGCAGCAAAGGTGCAGAATAGATAGATAGGTCGGTTGGTAGGTAGGTCGATCGATCGTTAGGTTGGTAGATACTGTAGAACACAGGTGTCAAAGTCAAGGCCCGCGGGCCAAATCCGGCCCACCACATCATTTTTTTTCGGCCCGCGAAAGCAAATCAAACTTGTTAAATTCCATGATGATTACTAAAATCTGAGCCAAAATTTCATATTTTTGGATGTCAACCACAATAAAAGTCATTATTCTTGACTTCAGATTTGAAAACGAGTTATTCATTAATTTGCTGTGTGCTCTATATGTAATATTTGAAGGGATTTAAACATTCTAAATGTTGTACTAAATTCATCCTGTCTACTTGATAACTAATGTTAAGCAGATTCCTTACTTACAGACAGTGTATTGTCGGTGTTCAAATACCTGACATGTTTCGGCGACTACTTCCGCCTTCGTCAGAGTGTCACGGTTGTTGCTGTGACGCGCCATTTTCAGCTGGTGTTGCTATGAGGGCGTGACCTACCTGTCAGAACTGACAGGCAAGCCACGCCCCCCGCTGTCCGCTCGTCCCTCCAGGATGCTGCTCCAGGTAGTAGAGAGCATGTAAGCTCCCTCATCCCTGTTGATGGTCCTTGGTCCTCGCTTTCGGATTTCAATGGCCTCCCTGATCCAGCGCTGATGTTTGTTGTCTTCGGTGCGGATGACTCTGGCCTTCTCCCAGTCCATGATGTGGTTCTCTCTTTTGCAGTGGTCCGTGATGGCTGATTTATGGTGCTCCTGTTGTGCTTGTTCTTTTATTGCTCTTGTTTGGATTGTTGCCGTCTCCTTCTCGCACTCGTTCTTGTGCTCTTTCTTTCTTGTATTGAAACTCCTTCCTGTCCTTCCTGTCTCCCCGATGTATGATTTATTGCTCTCTACTACCTGGAGCAGCATCCTGGAGGGACGAGCGGACAGCGGGGGGCGTGGCTTGCCTGTCAGTTCTGACAGGTAGGTCACGCCCTCATAGCAACACCAGCTGAAAATGGCGCGTCACAGCAACAACCGTGACACTCTGACGAAGGCGGAAGTAGTCGCCGAAACATGTCAGGTATTTGAACACCGACAATACACTGTCTGTAAGTAAGGAATCTGCTTAACATTAACATTCTAAATGGTCTAAACGGCCCTCGAGAGGAAACCATAACTACAATGTGGCCCGCGGCAAAAAAATGACTTTGACACCCCTGCTGTAGAAAGAGAGAGAGAAGAGAGAACATACAGTAAAGTCTCGTTATATCGATATCGGATATATCGATAGTCCCGGTTATATTGATACTATTTCTATGCACGCACGGAGAAAATTACATGCAAACAGGGTCGGATATATCGATAGTCCCGGTTATATCGATATTTTTTCGGACTCCCTTGAATATCGATATAACGAGACTTTACTGTATATACGTTCTGACACACAGTAATTAAAAGTTTAGACAACTGATTCCATTTACATCCCATGAAAATAATATTCCAGCATACTCACCCACTGTTTAAACGTGATGTGACTGAAAGGCATCAACATGAGGAATCCGCAGAAGGCAAATCTTGGTTCATTAGGAAGGCCACTTACTAAGCAGCAGAATAAAAACCTGGAGGCATTTTGCTTCAAGTTTGAATTGATTTTTAGCCAAACGAACTCTGTTGGTATGCTTGAAAGAGCTTTGTGGAGTATTCCATCTCGACCATTCCCCTGCTTTGATTGATGAGCCGACAAAGTCAAATATAGTGCAAATTCAAAGTATGGATTTGAGAGAAGCTGAAAGGGACTCTTTTTTTTTTGAATCCCTGCCTAAATTCTCAAAACTCTAAATTTGATTAACTGCCTGCCATGCTGTGTCAACACGAGTAAATTATTTTGCAAGTGTCTTTCTTTGAAGTGGTAAAAACCTTTGCAATAAGTTCGACTGCAATTGCTTGTATGAGTTGTCGCGAAGTAAGCAAAGTTTTTTTTTCCTTTTTGATTGAAATTGTCAAGCTTTCGGTGAGCCTAATTTACATATTTTAGGCATGTGTGAGAGAAAAATATAGTGTCTACGAAGATAGACACAAGCAAACAAGACAAAAATAGGCCAATGCTGACATTGGATGCTTGAAATGTGTTCCATTATGTTCCCTTTAATCATAACCCTATGGGTCATTTAAAGGACAACCGACATCACTAAAACGTTTTATAGCATCTAAAATCCTCAAAACACGCGGTATGATATTTTTATTCAAATTCAAAACACCAATAAAAATGACTTAAAATGTCCAAAATCTGCAAAAAAATTGAGCTGCGAATTGGGCATTTTCAGAAAGTCCCGCCCCCAGTTCGTGACGTCACGCAACCCCCAAACTGAGAGCAGGGACCTATCAAAGCAGAGTCCGGCACCGCCACGTCTGGACAGTAGGGATATATATAGATAGGGTCAGAGCTACCAGCAAAATTTTAGTTAGCTGACAAACCCTCTTGGATGAGAAGCGAAACGTCCGACACCTTCAAAGAAGTTCAGATGACGGCTGAAGAGAGCTTTTCATCGATGGACCACTCCTGTACGACTGAGAGCTTACACACACTAGTGTCTTCACTTCATACTTTCATACCACTTGCTTTATTACTTTATGTTTCCTGGTTCCCTGCGGGTACCTTCTGTCACCACTGCACATTCACTGTTGACATTCTGTTGGTACCTCAAACTGAATTTAGACACGCTAGATTGAATGTCTACTCTGTTTGTAGCTTCTGACCTTGCTGCTCTTCTTAGAGCAACAGTCAAAGTTATATTGATGATTGTGTCAAGTACTGACACAAATTGGTCATAATGCTTCTTGAGAGGATTCAAATCAAATTGTTGACCGCTGTTCTAATAGATACCCTTCAATTGCTTGCAATACATTCATTCTTGAGCTTTGTACTATGAACTGTGTTGTCAAGAGGCACAATTGTGAACACAATAGCATTTATTTAGCCATATGAGGTCGGAAAGTGCCATTTTATTTCCAGTCATTGGCACTCAATGCTATTATTCTGAAGTTTGTATGGAGAATTTTCACTTTTTGAGTTTCTCTCTCTCTCTCTCTCTCTCTCTCTCTCTCTCTCTCTCTCTCTCTCTCTCTCTCTCTCTCTCTCTCTCTCTCTCTCTCTCTCTCTCTCTCTCTCTCTCTCTCTCTCTCTCTCTCTCTCTATGTATGTGACTACTTTAAATAGCTACAGGTAGGGGAGGGGAGAGTTTGACCCTCACGAGACCCCTTCAGGGAATTTGAGAAGGTCAATTGTCATTGCACCTTGACGATGCTAATGGAAGGATATCAGGTTTGTGTCATATCCGTTGTTCTCTGGGGGCCCCCAGCTGGCGAGGGGACCCCAAGCAATTGTTTGCCTTGCCTAATTGAAAGCTACGCCTCATCTACAACCTGCTTTGAAGGAGCGTGTGTTTTTGCACTCGCTTTTTAATAAATCTAACACAAGCAATTTAATCAAAACATACCGTGCCCATTACGGAAAGCTTAGGAGATGGTGCTGAGCAGATGACCAAGTTGCCAAGCAACGCACTGCGTGGTTGGCGCATCAATTATTCCCGTAGAGTTCTGTGACTTAGGGCCCATTTTAACTATGACCGTCTCAATAGTGACCGGCGCTGTTTGAGTTGAAATGAAGAAAATAATTGAAACGCACACATAAAAGAGGGAAGACATCTCTTTCTTGACTTTTTACTTGCAAGGAGAATAGTCAAGACAGAACAGATGCAGTTTTTGCTTTAAGAATGCTGATAGAGAAGTACAGAGAAGGTCAGGAGGAATTGCACTGTCGTTGTAAATCTGGAGAAAGCATATGCCCAAAGAAGAGGTGTGGTATTGCATGAGGAAGTCTGGAGTGACAGAAAAGTATGTCAGAGCGGTGCAAGACATGTATCATGACCGTAAGACAGTTGTGAGTTGTGCTGTCGGTGTGACGGAGGAATTCAAGGTGGAAGTGGGACTCCACCACGGGTCAGCTCTGAGCCCCTTCTTATTCACTATGGTGATGGACATGGTTATGCACGACGATGGTGCTTCAGATGTTGTTATTGAAGATGCAAAATCAGCGATTACGATTGGTCTTGTTCACCTATTTGCATATACTCATCCCGAATGTGCAAAACGAACTGTGTAGCAATTTTGCACATTTGAAAGGCTTAATCTTGTATGTTTGATTAGCTTCCACATCTGTTTGCATGACAAATCGAATTTGTCCCCGTTTTTTGCTTGTACAAACACTTTGTCAATCAGGCACTTTTCTTCGCAACCTATTATGCAGGGATGCCAACACACACACACACACACACACACACACACACACACACACACACACACACACACACACACACACACACACACACACACACACACACACACACACACACGCACGCACGCACACACACACACACACACACACACACACACACACACACACACACACACACACACACACACACACACACACACACACACACACACGCACACACACATTCCTGTTTCAATGCTTTTGTGAGGTCCGGATAACTCCAGATAAGGAGTGAGGACCACCGTTGCTGCTAAGTTTAGAGAAGAACTAGTGTTCCATTTGAAGACTAAATGTCACCCCATTTCCCACTTCAACGTCTTTAAAAACAAAATAAATAAAAAATGGACTTGAAACTGAAATAATAGCAGGAGTGAGCTTTCTGAATGGCTACATTCAAAGTCCTCACCCCTGTAGTGAATTTGGTTAAAATATTGTTTTACTTTTTGTGGGATGAACTTTTTCCTCTCATTAACCACGCACACACACACACACATAAACACACACAGTGAGTAAAAAGTGTGTGAATCCAAGTGAAATGAAAATACACACCAAAAAAATCATTTTGGGTGAATTTGTGAGGACCTCTCTTAAACTTTAACAAATGCATATATAGACCCTCTAGAAGCCTTTCAAATAAGACACTTGTGAGGACCGTCCAAAAGGTCCTCACTTATCAAAAACGTCCTCACTACGTATGCTATAAAATGTTCGTGGTCCTTACAAGACTAGTCATACAAACGCACACACACACACGCACACACACACACACACACACACACACACACACACACACACACACACACACACACACACACACACACACACACACACACACACACACACACACACACACACACACACACACACACACACACACACACACACACATAAAGAGCATGTTATCTTTGAGAAGACACAATTACTGAGAAATGACACCCTAAGTGGTGTGTATCCCGTGTGTCAAGACAACGACAGTGATTTATGCCGCAAGTAAGCCTTGTTTCTTTTACCCTTTCGCTTGAACACATCATGCATAATGTAATCATCGTAGCACTTTGTTCAGGCTGCTAATGCATGAAGTCGCCAAAGCAGGAACTTGACCATGTCAAATTACAGTGACATAATATCAACATGTTCATTCATTCCACATCACGCCACAGGGTTGTTGTTGGTTCCATGCATTTACTGCACTGCTTGTAATAAACAATACAAAGACAACAGAAGTAATATTTTGTAATTGGTTATGTCATATGAGAATCATGAGAGCATTTCAGTTTTCAGAGCATATCAGACACCAGAGTCGACAGTTTCAGAGAATTAAAGAAACCGTTCAGGCTACATCAGGGGCCGAGAACATTTTTGACTAAGAGAGCCATAAAAGTAAAATGTTTAGAAATGTTTTTCAGTGAGAGCCACACACACACACACGCATGCACGTGATTTCAACAAAATGTCATAATGTATTATTTAAAATAACTTTGTGATAATACTCTCCATTAATATGAATAGTTTTCCGTTCCAGCCAAACGATCGGAATGAATGTCAACCTGCCGGGTCCTTAGACAAAGTTAATGCTAGCTACCCTGCACACTGCTCATTAGCTTGCACGCTTGCTTTCTGCTGTCTCTCACAGAAGTATATTGATGGTATCGTTAGCATGGGGGTTGTCAAGGTGCCACTGATAGTCAACTGTTTCATTCATGGTATTGTTTCATTGCAAATTACAATCACGGCAGAACCTTTTCTCTCCACAAAGGCGAATACTTCGTTCCATTCAACCTGAAGTGTACGATACTTGTCATTTTTTTTACTCGTCAGGCTCATTTAAAAGTGGGCTTTTACCTGTTTCGACATCAAGGGCCACCTAGGTCAGTATCATCCAATCAAAATTGCTCTTTGAACATCAACAGCCACCTTAGGTCAGTATCGTCCAATCAAAATTGCGATTTCCACCAAATACCGCCCAAAGAGGAAATGAACAGCGAACGAAAAAGTGACAATATGTATTTAATTTTATCGGCGAGCCAGATGCAATCATCAAAAGAGCCATATATGGCTCGCGAGCCATAGGTTCCCGACCGTTGGGCTACATGATGACCTTTGAGGCAGTGTTAGGTTTTTCCTGACTTGATGATGAAATGAGGCAATGAGAAATGATAGCCAAAGTAGTGAGGCTACAGAGGGAATGCAGTTTGAGCAATCTGTCAGAAAACGAGGACGAACACAGAAATGAAGATCGATGAAATCCGGCAGCTGAAAGGTCTGATTGAGTCACACAAACGGACTGCGAATCAGACACATCTGCTGGCAGTGAGCGAGATGAGCTGTGACAGCAGTGGAGGCAGTGACTGAGAGAATGGGGGTATTGGTGGGTCGAGGGAGGGAAGTGGAGGCGACAAGTTGTTGGACAAGAAAAAAAAAAAAAGACAGAAAGAGGGAGGGCTGACAAAGCTTAACCTTGTGGTGGTCTCTCCGGTCGGACTTGCAGCTGAGTCATGAAGCGTGACATCAGAGAAATAAACATGTTGCCGAGTATGTTGCTTCACCTCAATGTCACTCACGATACGGGAAGTAAACAGGAAATAAAAACTGTTAACTCATTCACTGCATGTGCAAAAATGTGTCCACTCCAGTAGCAGGGTTTTGGTCATTGTCACTCGAATTTCAGGACCCACAGAATATTGAGTTTTAGGACTACATAAACATTCAATGAAACGTAAGAAACCTTAGACTTTCATCAGAAAAAAATAAGCCATTTTTTTAAGGAGAACAATTTGTTGAGCTATTTCGACATTTTGATTTGTAAAATTAGACATTATATAACATATTAAAATTAAAGTGCACCATTCTCCACAATCCAGAGGTTCCGGTAATACAGTACTACATTAGTGTAGGCTCTCAGTCGTCATCTGGACTTCTTTGAATGTGTTGGACGCTGGGCACATGGACCTATCAGAGCTGAGGTCTGGCACGGCCACCTCGGTCCTTTAGGAATATAGGGCCAGGATTAACAGCACAACTTTTGTTTGCTGACGAAGCTCTTTGGATGAGGAGCGAAATGTCCGATACCTTCAAAGAAGTACAGATGACGGCTGAAGAAATTATTTGCTGAATGGTTCTTAACAGCCTAAATACGAGTGCAGTAATCATGTACATTATGCCTCACTAATGTTTTTAATTGATATTGGAATGAAAATAGATACAGTAAAGTCTCGTTATATCGATAGTACTGCTTATTACGATAATATTTCTATGAACGCAAGGAGAAAATTTACATGCTGCAGGATCGGATATATTGATAGTCCGGTTATATCGATATTTTTTCTGACTACCAAGAATATCGCTATAACGAGACTTTACTGTAATTTTATTATTTATTGCAGAGAGTACCACTTATTTAGCGCCGAAAAATTAAGACGTTTGACCAAAAGTAGTGTGAACCTATAGAACTAAGGGTGCATTCAACTACTGGAATAGAGAATGTGTATGATGGTATGCACGGTGAGCAGTGAGCAAACTTAGAACTCCCCTACACAATAGGCACGCTGTAATTGCTGAATATTTTAACACTGTACACTGTACAGCATTAAGTATTGATAATATATTGTGGCACCTGGATATGTAGTGAAGAGACTCTATATTCCCTTGCAGAAGCGTGTGCAACACAATAAAATAATCACCTACTCAGCCATTATTCATCGCCGTCTTTTTAGTTTCCCATTACCGTCTGCAAAATGGCCATCTGCCAGTAACTCAGCAAAGGTGAACATTTCATTAACACTGATGCAATGGCCGTCAGTCAAATTGTAAAAAACAAAACCGTTTTTGAGAGTAATAAATGAAGACAATCTTACTTGGGGGTGTCACGTCAAACATTTCCAGTCCAAAGTTTTGAGGACAACTGCTGTATTATGCAAAAGAAAACAGGTGTTGGGTAACACATTATGTCATATTCTCGACTGCTCATTAAATTTACCACATTCCACGTGCTCTGCACAGATATGGGGAAATAGACTGTGAATATTTGTTTTTCAGTCAGAAATTTTGAATTAAGCAGCATGAATCCGTCAGTGAATATTCAGAGCATGCTTTGTCAATGTGAGAACATTTGTTTTTCCATCCTAAAACATGCTACTACCTCTGATTTTTCCATTATTTTCCATGCCTCCGTTTATTATAAAAGAGACACAGTTATCAGACATTTAGGCAAAAAAAATGAAAAAATACACTTTTTCACAAACACAAACATTTCTAAAACTGTCCTACAATTACGATAGTACAATTATCAGTAAATATTTTCTATTATACCAGGTCTTTTCTGAGAAGGTAATAACAATAATAACAATAATAATAATAATAATAACAATAATAATAATAATAATAATAATAATAATAATAATAATAATAACAATTGCAGACCGAAGAGGAGGTTTATGGATGTTGTCAAAGAGGACATGGGGGTAGCTGGTGTGAGAGAAAAGGATGCACAAAACCGGGTTAGATGGAGGATACCCCTGGCCACCCCTGAAGCAAAAAGCGGAAAGGAAAAGAAGAAGACAACAATTACAAAAAAAAACAAAAAAAACAACAATAATAATAATCATAAAAATACATTTTATTTATTTCTAAGCACCTTCCAAAACTTTCAAGGACAAATTAACTCATTCACTGCCATGTGCCAAAATGTGTCCACTCCAATGCCAGGGTTTTTGTCATTGTTACTCGAATTCGAGGAGTCACAGAATATTGAGTTTTAGGACTACATTAACACTCAACGCAGCGTAAGAAACATTAAACTAAAAATAGTTAATTCCTAAGTTATATAGGTGTGGAGTTATATGAGCTTGAAATGAGGGTGGCTGTTCAAAATACAATGCAATATATGCATATTGGTTTATATAGCGCTTTAACAACAGCTGAAGCTGGAACAAAGCACTAACATGGGAAATGCTCCCCCCTTGTGGAAGCGAAAAAACATAGCCAGAGGTCTGGCCAGCGCTTTATCGGCAGCCAAGCAAGAATGGTGCTTGATGTCATGTTTTCAATTCCTGAATAGATTCGTGAATGGCAGTGAATGAGTTAAACTGAGTGAAGTTTTAACAGGCTTCCCGGAGCAAATTTAATTGAATACAGTTGCGGTGATGCTATATGGTTATCATTGAGGAAGCCTATTAGTGTGTGTGTGTGTGTGTGTGTGTGTGTGTGTGTGTGTGTGTGTGTGTGTGTGTGTGTGTGTGTGTGTGTCTGTGTGTGTGTGTATGTGTGCGTGTGTGGTTGCCGATTGTGGTTACTGCTCAATGGAGAATGCTAGCCCGAACCCGCTACCGCTTACCAAGAAGTCATTAAAAGAATTAAACATTAAATAAACCCACACGGTAAGTGGTTGAGAAAATAAATGTTCATTATTGATAGCATAACGCTCAATATGATAATGTGGGCACCCGACGAGTTTCTCAAAACAATGAACTGTTCAATGAACCTTGAATCTCCAAGACCATATAGTTATACGCACTCGAGAGGCGTGAGTATGTTTGGCATGTGCATCATTAATAAGACATGAAGACATATTCATTCGCCTGTCATTCTACATAATACTTGTGCGAATTCGCTCATCACGAACAGTTCTTTTTATCTTCTTGTGGTTCATGTCCTCTGCGCGAGCTCAGGGCAAAAAGGATTATAAGCACGGGCGTTCGTGATGAAAAGGAGATAAATGTCATGATTCGATATAAGTAGAGAGATCACACCCAGGAATCACTCTTTATGAAAGTGAAAGAAAAGCAGGGAACTAAATCTCTGGATGGATGACAACTGTAGCCGGGCTGACAGCTGGACATCCGATTAGATTACTATGGCATGATCATTAGGAGATCATTTCTGATGATTGCAATGTGTCCTCTGATAATGAGGTGATATACAGTGTGACATAATCTTACAAGAATGCATTAGGAAAATGAATGAAAAGAGAAAAGAGAACAACCTACAGTGAGACCTCAACTTACGAACTTAATTGGTTCCCAGACAGAGTGTGTAAGGCGAAAAGTGTGTATCTCAAAAACAAATTTCCCATAGGAAACCATTAAAATGGGAATAATCCGTTCCCGGGTTTCCATAAAATATACTTTTCAACTAAATAAGCCTTAAAACTACACACAACATACCTTATTCTATGTATAATAAATGTGCTATTGTATTGCAGTGAAAGAAATACACTGCATTGTATCATAAAGTCACTTTATTTACATTTGTGATGGTCATTTATGGCTTGATGGAATGGCGTTGGAGGTCGAAGGTCAAAGGGAATTGCTGTTTGGAAAGAGAGGCACATTACATGACGACTGTAATTAAATAAATAAACTGTGCTGTAAAATAAAGTTTTATTTACCTTTTTGATGGTTGTTGATGGCTTATGGAAGGAGAGTCACCTTCCATAAGGACTGTTGGTAACTTAACCTCTGGTGCTGTTCGGTCGTGTGATTCCGCCGAAGATCACTCCGCCAGCCGTGGTGGGTGTGTATTATGAAAATAGTGCTTATTATAAGGTTTAATTTTCATAATTTGGACGTTTGTAAGACAAAAAGTTTGTAAGTTGAGGTGTTTGTAAGTTGAGGTCTCACTGTACTTTGTTTGAAGTGGACAATTGTTTCATAGTGTGAACTCTGTAAACCAAAACATTTGTAAATATTGACACGTCCTGCTACAGTGAAAATTTCTTTTTAAATGAACAATTACAACCATCGATGAAAAGGTTTCTTCAGGCGTCATCGGTACTTCTTTGAAGGTGTCGGACCTTTCCCTTCTCATCCAAGAGGCTTCGTCAGCAAACTAAAATTTTGCTGGTAGCTCTGGCCCTATATATATATATATTTCCCTACTGACCAGAGGTGGCAGTGCCAGACCTCTGCTCTAAGGCTGTGGGGAGTAGAGGACTATTCTCCACTGCGAGACTAATAAAGGCAAATCCAATCCAATCCAACACTATGAAAAACCCGGCAAAATATGAAGAATTACAAAATTGCCAAGTTTTGAAAATGAGATTTCAAAATCAAGTCGTTCTCGATGCTCTCAACCTCTGTGATCATCTCCTCTGAATGTGGTACTGAATCTGATTAATGCCTCCATTGGCTGGACTATATCCCAATGGGTCATTGCCGAACTTTTCCATTCCACTGGAATGGAAGTAAGTGAGTGTTGATGCAGGTGCCCGACAAGGACGGGCCGCGTGCATGTGAAACTCCGCCAACCATATGCGTCAATCTGGCAGCAGCTGCGATCAGACCGCCTCTCCCTCTGTTCTTCCCTCCACCCCACAGACACACATTTCCCCTTGGTTCAATTTTTTTTCCGGTAAGGTAGCTTCTTTGGGTTGGCAAACAAAGCATGGAAATTTAATTGAAACATTTTAATAACTAAAGAATTCCAACGTAAAGCGGAATTGTAGCTTACAACAAATGTGGAAGTGTTTCAATAATAATAATAATAATAATAATAATAATAATAATAATAATAATAATAATAATAATAATAATAAATAATCACAACAATAGTAATATTTTTATTGCAATAATAGTTATTATTATTACAATGATAATAATAATAATAATAAAATATCATTAATAATAATAATAATAATAATAATAATAAATAATTACAACAATAGTAATATTTTTATTGCAATAATAGTTATTATTATTACAATGATAATAATAAAAAAATATCAATAATAATAATAATAATAATAATAATAATAATAATAATAATAATAATTGGAAAGGCATATCCAATCCAATCCAATCCAATTACAATAATAATAATTATTATTACAATGATAATTATAAAAACAATAATAATAATAATAATTACAACAATAATAATATTTTTATTGCAATAATCGTTATAATAATAATAATAATAATAATAATAATAATAATAATAACATAATTATTACAATAATAATAATAACAATTACAATGACAGTAATAATAATAATAATAATAATAATAATAATAATAATAATAATAATAATAATAATAATCATAATTTTATTGCAATAATTATTATTATTAGAATAATAACAATAAAAAATAACAATAATAATTACAATAATTATTATTTTTATTACAATAATAATAATAATAATAACAATTAAAATGAATGAATTAATGAGTAATTAATAATATAATGAGTAATGAATAATAAAGGAGTTTTTTCAATGGTGCATGCGATTTGCCATCATCACCACAGGATGTGACTATATCTACAATTTAGGGATGCACAAAATATTAATCCGTCAGGAAGCGTGTGTGTGTGTGTGTGTGTGTGTGTGTGTGTGTGTGTGTGTGTGTGTGTGTGTGTGTGTGTGTGTGTGTGTGTATGTGTGTGTATGTATGTATGTGTGTGTTTGTATGAATACTGTTGTGAGGACCACTAACATTTTATACCATACATAGTGAGGACATTTTTGCCAAGTGAGGACCTTTTGCCTGGTCCTCACAAGTGTTTCATTCCAAAGGCTTCTAGAGGGTCTATATATGCATCTGTTAACGTTTCAGAGAGGTCCTCACAAATTCACCCAAAATGATTTTTTTGGTGTGTATTTTCATTTCACTTGGATATACTCACTTTTTACTCACTGTGTGTGTTTCACTTATGTGTGTTTGTTTAATGAGAGAAAAATGTTCACAAAAAGCAAAACAATATTTAACCAAATTCACTACAGAGGTGAAGACTTTGAATGTACCCATTCAGAAACCTCACTCCTGCTGTTATTTCAGTTTCAATTACACTTTTGTTTTTTTTTTGTTTTTTAAAGAAGTTGAAGTGGGAAATGGGGTGACGTTTAGTGTTCAAATGTAACACTAGTTCATCTCTAAATTTATCAGCAACTGTGGTCCTCACTCCTTATCTGGAGTTATCCGGCCGGATCTCACAAGACCATTGAAACAGGAATTTGTGTGTGCGTGTGTGTATTGTGTGTGTGTGTGTGTGTGTGTGTGTGCGCGTTGGCAAGTGTCGAGAATTGGAGCTGTGTTGGGTTTCACAGCAAAAGACATATGGTTCCACTATTGTAACAGCCGGCGCAGGATGTTTTGTTATCAACGGCTGTGGCAAAAAATGCAGATTAGCATTTATGCCTGATATGGTATAATAAATTGTATATTCAGCAAACATGCACAATAGACACCTGGTGTCCTGGCTGTTTGGTCACCTTCTAATCAAAAACCAGTCATCTTGCAATGCTCAGCTTGTTCTCAAAACCCACGTTTCCGTTCATATTTTATTCTTTTTTTCTCTTTTCGCTCTTCTGGTGGGACATAACTGTTCCGTAGCTCAACGGTAGTTTCAAAACTATGAGTCCAGCGAATGATTCCTCAACAGCTGTGAGCATCATAATAACCCTGCCCTTCACCCTCTGATGTCGTTGGTGCCAGAGTCTGGCCCAGAAAATAATTGGGGCCATGTTAAGCACCAGTTTCAAGCACCATAGCTAGAGAAAGAAAATAACATGAGCATTGGCCTGAACTAGCCCGGGCATAAGCCGAGTGAAAAGGGCCTTTTAGTATATAGCCCAAAATCCCACACAGAATAAGAATCAAAGACAAAAAAAATACTTACTAATTATAAAGTTGTTGGGGCTTAAGTGCTACTGGCATCCATTTTTTTCATCCTCATGATGCATTTATTCTCATGTAGAAGCTATATTAACAGTTTTGCTTCTAGGACTGTGTTTTACTCGGACAATGTTTTGGTTCTCGTGAAAAATCTCATGCCACACCACTAAATAATAATAATGATAATAATAATAATACATTTCATTTTTATAAGCGCCTTTCAAAACTTTCAAGGACACCTTACAGTCACAGGATATTTTTTTCTGCGGGTGAGCAGCGGCAGCCCCAATTAGGACATCATGTACCACAGGTCACGGGTGGATCCAATATGAAGTAGTGCAAGCTATTTGATAGCTCCTGTAAATCTTGGTCATGTAGTCTTCAGAGATGTGCCAGAGTGAAGCGGAGGACAAATATTCACTTGTTTCTTGTAAAGTTGCTTGACTGACAGAAGCTTAAGTGGAAACTGATCCAGAGGTTTTAAGAGGTGTGCCGTTCCAAATCCCACTGAGCGAGCTAGAAGCCCGACACTGATTTAAATTGATATATTTTTGACATGTATTTTAATGAAGTCATTTTCTAGGTCAAATTACATATTTTTTCTTCTCTGTCCAGTTATCCAAGTGGCATAAACCTTGTAGGACTCATTCTTAGGAAGTGTCTTATCTCACAAATCCTAGCCGTGAGCTGTATCCAGTCGGGCAACTATATTTAATTTTCTCCCCAATTAATGAGCAGAACATTTACATTAAACAGTCTTGTGGGAATATTTAGGGAAGCAAGCCGTCTGCTTGCACACCATTAACTACTTGATATCTTGGGGGATTTATCAAAGGTCATTTCACATTTTTACTGTACTTACCCTTTTAAATGTCATTTACTGGAAATAAACTTCAAAAAACCCCAATAGTGGTCAAATGATTCACATTCAGAGGAGTGCATAAAGTGGATTAAAACCCTAATAATGTCACTGACATGATTGTGTTGTCTAATATACTGTACAACTGCAGAGCAAGTATTTGTACTAATTAGATAGAATGTCATCACTGTCTGTCATATCCAGTAAAGTCAGTGACACATTACTCAATAACTGCAGCCATTATGAGTAACTTGTAATGTCCTGTTTTACTCTTCCTCATATAGTCGTCACACATTTGATCAAAACTCATGTTCAAAGTTGTTCATGAATTTCATCAAATAAAGCTAGGAAGTTGTACATGCAGGGATGCCAACACACACACACACACACACACACACACACACACACACACACACACACACACACACACACACACACACACACACACACACACACACACACACACACACACACACACACACACACACACACACACACACACACACCCCGTTTCAATGGTTTTGTGAGGTCCGGATAACTCCAGATAAGTGGTGAGGAACACAGTTGCTGATAAGTTTAGAGAAGAACCAGTGTTTCATTTGAACACTAAATATCATTCCATTTCCCTCTTCAACTTCTTTAAAAACAAAGAAATAAAAAGTGGACTTGAAACTGAAATAACAGCAGGACTGAGGTTTCTGAATGGGTACATTCAAAGTCCTCACCCCTGTGGTAAATTTGGTTAAAATATCATTTTACTTTTTGTAAAAGTGTGTGTATCAAAATTAAATGAAAATACACACCAAAAATAATTCTGGGTGAATTTGTGAGCACCTCTCTGAAACTTTAACAGATGCATATATAGACCCTCAATGAAAAACTTGTGAGGACCGGCCAAAAGGTCCTCACTTGTCAAAAATGTCCTCACCACGTATGGTATAAAATGTGAGTGGTCCTCACAAAACCAGTCATACACACACACACACACACACACACACACACACACACACACACACACACACACACACACACACACACACACACACACACACACACACACACACACGCACGCAATTAATTGTTTATTAATAATCAAAAGGCAGTGGCGGTGCATGCATGTCACTCCTAGGCCTTCACTAGTGCTATGTCTGAATCAATCCACAATTACTACTGCAAAAAAAGTGTGGTGTGATTTACGACACGTCCTGTACCGTACTAGAGGCGAGACTTACCCAGGAAATAACTTATGAAGATACAAATACTGTCATTAAACCATGTTTTTTACCATCAACGTGTGGATTGATACGGGCTCTTTCACACCACGTCAGAAGGCTCTCTTTCACACCACAAAGAAGATGATTGACAAAGGATGGCGAAGCATCAATAATAACCTCATCAAATTGCAGTAGCATTTGTTATTTTTGCTAGTCCGACTTTTCTTAATGATATCCAACTGTTTAAAATCCGTCTTGAAAATTGCTTTAACAGAAAAACTGCAAATATCCCCATTGTGGGACGATTAAATGCATTCTGATTCTGAAACTGTCTGTGGCCAAACTGAAAGGACCCGCATAAGAGAAATGGGATTTATATACAGTGAGACCTCAACTTACAAACTTTTTGTCTTACAAACGTCAAATTTATGAAAATCAAACCTTATAATAAGCACTATTTTCATAATACACACCCACCACGGCTGGCGGAGTGATCTTCGGCGGAAGCACACGACCGAACAGCACCAGAGGTTAAGTTACCAACATTCCTTATTGACGGTGACTCTCCTTCCATAAGCCATCAACGACCATCAAAAAGGTAAATAAAACTTTATTTTACAGCACAGTTTATTTCTTTAATTACAGTCCTCATGTAATGCGCCTCTCTTTCCAAACAGCAATTCCCTTTGACCTTCGACCTTCAACGCCATTCCATCAAGCCATAAATGGCCATCACAAATGTAAATAAAGTGACTTTATGATACTATGCAGTGTATTTCTTTCATTACAATACAATAGCACATTTATTATACATAGAATAAGGTATGTTGTGTGTAGTTTTAAGGCTTAGTTAGTTGAAAAGTATATTTTATGGAAACCCAGGAACGGATTATTCCCATTTTAATGGTTTCCTATGGGAATTTTTTTTTGAGATACACACTTTTCGCCTTACACACTCTGTCTGGGAACCAATTAAGTTCGTAAGTTGAAGTCTCACTGTTCACTAAAGCTCAACTGAAAGTCATCATTCATCCCAAAACTGAAGAAAAACGATGTTACAATGCCCAAAGGAAAAACAATTGTAGAATGTGGATGACGGATGAAAGTGATATTCAGTGATGAATCGCGAATCTTGACTTGACTTTTATAGAGGGGCAGCCATGCGGCTCTGAACTGGTAACCAGCCACGGTGAAGTATGTCCTAATCACTACTGGTCGTTTTGGCTGATGCACCTCTCCCTAAAAATCAATGGAAGTAATGTACAACTGCTGCTCCGATATGTTGAGGAAACAGTGACACTTCTTGTCACTGTTTGTTTGAAACTTTCAGATGGATCCTCTCCTCAGAGATAACTTTCACGTGTTTCAAGCCATCCTTCATTCTGCTTTGGGCAGCCTCCTGATTGCGCTGCAGATGGGAGAGTGAGACGATGTCTGTTGTGTTGTTGGTAATAGGATGTGCTTCGGATTGTTGATCCGTCACTAAGCAAAAAGTGGTGTTCTTTACATTTGGTCATAAAAACTGTGGCAGGCTTTGAGACGAGAACAGAATACAACATCACTTTTCTTGAAGTGAACCCAATGATGGTGTCATGGTAATCTTGGTATTCTTTATGGCATTCATTTGTCATTCAGCTTGACTCGAGACAAATAAGAAATTTGATAAAGTTTAGATACTTTATCCAACTTTACTTTTAGATAAGCTCTCAGTCGTGCAGGAATGGTCCATCGATGGAAAGGTTTCTTCAGCCGTCATCTGTACTTCTTTGAAGGTGTCGGACGTTTCGCTTCTCATCATAGAGGCTTCGTCAGCGAAGTAAAATATTGCTGGGAGCTCTGGCCCTATGTATATATATATCCCTACTGTCCAGCAGTGGCGGTGCCAGACCTCTGCTCTGATAGGTTTCCTGTTTTATAATAAGCTATTTTTATAAAACAGCAAAATCCTTCACTAAATCGCCGTGGTGGTGTGAGGTTTAATTTGGATCGTGCTTACAACACACTGATGAGATCACAGGGTTGTTGACGGCAAGTTAAGATGAAGTAGTCGAAATAAATACCTTACACAGACAAGTTGTTTCATCTCGTTCCTCCAACACAACAGTTATCACAAAGGCTTAGTTATGCTGATGAGGTGATACCAGAGAAAATGGGGCAATCAAGCCAACCGTAGACCATAATCAGTTAGGACAATATAAGTAATCAGTGTAGCCTCAGGAAATAGTCCTCTGCTCCCCCCAACCTCAGAGCAGGGACCTATCAGAGCAGAGGCCTGGCACTGCCACCCCTGGACAGTAGGGATATATATATATATAGGGCCAAAGCTACCAGCAAAATGTTAGTTCGTTGACGAAGCCTCTTGGATGAGAAGTGAAACCTCCGACACCTTCAAAGAAGTACAGATGACGGCTAAAGGAACCTTTTGATCAATAAAATATATCTTTTTGATTACTCTCATTTTGTTTTAAGAAAAACAGAGAACTTTCACATTCTACCAACTGATGTAAAAATAATGTGTACAACACTTGGCAATTGTCTTTTTTAAAATGCTTTATTTGAATGTATTTTATTTCACAGTGAAACATCAGTTTCACTTGTTCACAGCAAGTAGTCCAATAATCGTAAGATGATAAACATTTTTTAGATCATTTTCTCCTATACACAAAAAAAAACATGCTTTACAATGCATCATGTCTGCTGGTTTGTGTCTTTAAAATATTTCCAATGTATGTATGTTTACTTAACTTGAATTACCATTCACAGTACATGTACAGGATATGTACATGTTTGACATTTTGGTGGGATTGGCGAGGAGGCGGTCATACTTACATTACAATATTTAGCATAACGTTGAGTAATTGCATTGAAAAACTATACTGCATCTTTATTATCATTCAATTTTTTTTTTTTTACCGGAAAATATTTTGATGTTAATATATAACATAGCATAGAATATTTCTGATCATGGTGTACCCTGCTTGTTTGTACGACAACAGAAAACTGGATGATTGACCACATTATAACTTGCTCATGCTTTTTGCACTCTTGACATTTCAGCACAATACTGACATGAGCCAAATCTCACTTGATACAAATACATTCTTTGAAAGAAAACAAATAAATGCATTAAAAAACACTTAACAACAACAAAAACAACAATACAGTAGATGCTGAAAACATGCTTCAGACAAACTCCCCTGCAGCGTAATTCTCCTTTTATGAGTTAATAAAGGGGAATGTTGATGAAAGAATACAGTATGTGAATCTGAATAGCAATACCATAGGCTGTTTTTTTTTCGTTATGTTTTTTTTAGAGTAATGGTGTTCCCTCAACCTCACATTAGTTTGACACGCTTGCACTGTTTTGTTCTTGTGCTGAGTAAATCTTTGAAGGCCCAACCTCCAAAAACTGTAAACCGCTGTGTGATGAGTGGCCTCAACGATACAGGTGGTACTGACTAGAGAGTGGTCTCCGTTCTCATCTGAAAAGACTTTTCGCGGAAAAGACAGGAGTTATGTGTTACTATTGTGTAAATGTCCGTGAATTATATTTTTGTACTTGTTGCAGATATAGGAAAGCTGCCTATCTAGCTAGCAAACTAGCTGACTGTCTGGCTAGCTACCTGGCTGGCTATATAGCTTGCTATATAGCTGTCTAGCTTGCTGGCTATCTAGCTAGCTACCTCACTCGATATCTAGCTCGCTAACCAAGATGGCTAGCTACCTAGCTGGCTATCTATTTGCTATCTATTAGCTATCTGGCTGTCTAGCTACTATCTATCTAGCTGGCTATCTAGATTGTTAGCTATCTGTCTATCGATTACCTATATCTATTGGCTCTCTATTAGCTAGCTAGCTTTCTATCTATTCGAGTTACATCCGGGTTGAGTGAACGCTGGCACGTGTGGCTGCCGCTACTCACCCACGGAAAAACTTATCGTGTGACTTAAAAGTGACCTTGAAAGTTTGGAAAGGCGATTATAAATAAAATGTATTATTATTATCATTATTATTATACTGGGCCGAATTGGATTGGGTGAGCCTTTATTAGTCTCGCAGTGGAGAAATTTACATTGAATTGTAATAGCCTATTGATGAAATCACTGACAGAACAAAAATACAATTCCATTTAATTGAAACGTGATCATTGATTAACAATTAATTTAAAATTAGGGTGTATGGAAGTTGCAAAATAAATATACCGATACAAATAAATGGAGTGCAGATTGATCGACAGGTCTCAAGTAAATAAATGTATGTTTTATAATAGATGCAGGAATGAACCGGAAGGCACACATCAAATAGTTACATAACAAACTATCACCAAGCATTTTAGTATTAAATAAAGTTATTTTAATACTTGATCATAAAAGCAAATGAACATTAGCCAATGGATTCTGGCTTCCATTTCAAGTTTTCCTTCCCAATCTCAACGTCCAGCATGGTGAATAAAAAAAACAGAGAATGATGCATTCAAAAGCGTAATGTACAGTAAGTGTAGGATGGATCAATTGAAGACACAAATACAGACACGCTCTTCCCAAAGTCATCCAACAATTTGGATTTGGCAACTGTAATTTATATGCGTAAAATGTGTCTGTTATTTGTCATTTGTAATTTGTCTGGGTAAAAGGCGAATTTTCATGCCATGGAAATGGTTGAGTTTACTACAATTTTGAATGTGGTAGAAGCGCTACTTACTCTTCACTTGGCGTACTTGCTGCTGCTATCAGTGCATTTGAAAATTTGGTGACTAAACATGGATTCGATTTTAGACTTGCAAATCTAACTTGAGGCATATGTGATGTACCCTGTAATGCCATTTTGTTGTTTGTTATCGAGCACTCGGGCAAATTTGGGACTCTGCAGCTATTTGTTTTAGAAATTGTCGGATTTCATTGATAAATAGACCCGCGTGGAATGATTCCTCTGAAATCCTTTCATTGAACGGATTATAATCATTGACAAATGTTTGAATTGTCACAGTTGTGAAGGGGTGCAAGGTGGACTTTGCCAATGAAAATTTTTAAACCACCTCCCGAGCAGGGTTAAATTTGATCCAGTTAAAGCTTTTTGCAAGGGCTACACCGATTTAATTTTGTACCTGTGAATGCTCTACAGGGGTAGCCCCTTTGTGTTACACTGGAGTAAAAGTTGCCATGTGAATGGGCCTAAAGCAGGGGTGTCAAAGTCATTTTTTTTTGCTGCTGTATAATTGTCATTTGTAATTTGAAATGTAAAAGTATAATGCTCATATTAAGATAATTATTTTTCGGTGATAGCAATCTTACTGCAGCAAGTTTAATTTTAAGTCTGGGTGTATGGCTAGATAGCCAGCAAATAATATTACTTTATATAGTACATGTCAAGGCTGTACTTTTCTTTGCTTCTGACTGAGGCATTTAATGAAAATAAACATTGGTGATGTATTGGCACCCTCTCATCTGTTTTTTTCTTTCATTATACTTTAATTGATTGTCAGATTGACAGTTAGATGCCTTTATAGGTCTCACTCACATTTTCAACAGTTAAAAAAATACATATTTAAAATAATATTTAAAAAAAGAATCATCAAAGATATGAATAGCAACATATTGGTAAACATGAACCAGCCCACCACACACACACACACACACACGGCAAGCTGTGTTGGTAAAACTATTTAAGATCATCATACTTCAGGTTTACTAATAAGAGCCAGCTCTCACTTTCATGAACACTTTAAAGGACAACCGACGTCACTTTTTTGTTTTATAGCATCTAAAATACCCAAAACACGCGGTATGATATTTTTATTCAAATGCAAAGCACCAATAAAAATGACTTAAAGTGTTCAAAATCTGAGCTGCGAATTGGGCATTTTCAGAAAGTCCCGCCCCCAGTTCGTGACGTCACGCCAAGGCGTCTTGCATTGCTGGAGAATCAAAACAATGGCTTCAGATTGGGGAGCATATGCTTTCTTGTCACACATCCAGTTATAAATATGATTCAAATAGTTCTGAAGAGGAAAGCATACATGTTTGCAATCGATTAAAGAATTTATTCCGTGCCATTTTGAGGCAACATTGAGGGGAAATGTCTCATCGAAAAGAAGCACAAAATGGCGACCTCCTGTGGCCACCTCCGTTTCCACAGGCTGATAAATCCTCTTCTGGCGGCTTTTGGGTGCAACACGAGGTCCCTAGACCAAACAAGTACACCAAAATACATTGACGTGATGGATCATTTTTTCGGTCAGGGGCGTTCCTTTAGTGACGTCACATACGGACTCGTCACCAACTCAAAAACAAGACTTCCTGAATATTCAGCGCGAGTCTTAAAACGTAAAATATAGCTATATGCGGTGGAATATTATTAAAATCCGCTCAGTAGAAGTCATTTGAAGCCATTTTACAAATTATGGACACAACTTGAACCGGAGACGTCGGTTGTCCTTTAAATTTAAGCTTCACATTGCATTGACATCAGTGAAAGGCCTTCTTTTTTTAATTGCAAATTACAATGGCTACATTGCTTCCGGAAGAAATATTACTAAGATTATTCATAATTTTCTTTTTCATAGTTGTCATTCTTCGAAGAACAGCAAAGCACTCGTTCTGCCAGAATGTTTCTATTTAAGTACCTCTTGTCACAGTGCAATTCATCTTTTGTACAATTTGAGATGTGTCGCATATTCTAAGAGATGATGTGTTTTGACGAAGGAATCTGACTTTGGCTATCCTTTGTCCTGAGGCTTTCCTACTGAGGACAGAGAGGATAACGGATGTGTCACAATGTCTTTGCGGTGACAGCTGACTGACTTATAGGAGCCTCCCACTGGTGCTTGGTCGCTTCCCTCAAATGACTTGGGCCGACATCTTGAAACCAATGCAGTACTGATGAAAATCCACATTTTTAAACAAATACAACCACATTGTCTTCCAATTTGAGGCATGCATCAAAAATTACATTAACCAAAGACAGCACCCGGTACATTATTTATAATTACATTAAAGGCAGTTTTAGAGTTTCTCCCTCTAAATGTCATCGTCATTTCTTCGTCAAGGTGATCCGACATCTGATCAAATCAGTGCATGTCTACATTACCTGATTTAAATTTGATCTACTTGCATGTTGGTTGCTGCATGACAGGGGTGCTGTTTTGGCAGTATCACATATTTGAGGCGTTTGATAATTTCCTAGAACTTTCAAGTCTTGACCTGTAGTTTCTCATTAACGAATGCAGTTGCGCACTTGTGAGAAATGTCTTTCATCCAGTGTCTTACCACTTTTGCAGAGCAGTCCCATCCTCCATGCGAATTCTGCTTAGAGAAAGTCACTCTGCTGCTCATTGGAGAGTTGACTGACAGTCACTTCGCTATGTTGTGACCCCTGGAGCCTTGCGGCAGCCTTGTGAGGGTCGCAGTCCAAACAGTTTTCCCTGGCAGTAGTAATCTCAGGACAAGGACAGTGTCTGCATGTGCCGTGGTTCTCCAGTAGTCCGTTGGAAAACTGCGTAGAGTTACACTCTTCTTTGTCATGAGGTCGCCGGCACGTTCTCCTTTGGGCGGAATTGTGCTGACACAAAGACCCGCAGAGTGACCTTCTGCACAGAGCTAAGTCCCGACAGAGAGACTTGCGGAAATTGGGTTTAAAAACCAGATAGACAATAGGGTTGTAAAGTGTGGAGGACTTGGCGAAGATGGCGGCCAGTGCGAACGCCATTGGAGGTACTTTGTAGGAGTTACCAAACGCTGCCCACATGGAAACAATCGCGTATGGACTCCATGCTGTCAGGAAACCAATGCAAACTGCCACGGACAGCTTTAAAAAAAAACAAAGACAAACATTTATCAAACAAGTTGCTAAAAATGTACATATGCTACAAAACGTTTGCGATTTTTGACTCTCAGATGAAATCTGAGGCCTTCAGTTGTGCTACGTCTGAATCAATCCAGACTGAAAAAAGTGTGGTGTGATTTACTGCAAGTCCACTAGAAGTTAGCATTAGCCAGGAAATAACTGACTGACCTTTCTTTAATATGCTCATCTATTCTTGAAAAGTCCGTCTTGAAATGGCTTTAACAGTATATCTGCAACAAAATCAACTTATTCTCCTCCTTCAGGCATTGTGGGTCACAAGTAACTAAAATGAAGCACCAAAACTATCTCAGTTCACATCGTTCATTCTGCCTAAACACCTCTCGTGTTTGAGCTGTGAAAACGAATCCACTTCAAGCCTCTTGCTGACGTCGGGCAGAATACTTTTAGCTAAAATAAATAATAAATAAATAAATAAAGTCACATACATTTTAAAAATGATATACTGTACTGAGGAGCTATTTGGGAGCCGAAAGAGTCACATCTTTTAAGTGAGCCGAGCCAAAAGAACCGGCTCACTAGTACAATAGCTATCTGGCTTGCTGGCTAGCTACCTAGCTGGCTAGCTATTAGATATATATTGGATTGCTAGCTAGCTTTCTATCTATGTGTCTTACCATTCCAGTTACTTCCAGGTTCAGTGAACGCTAGCACGTGTGGCTGCCGCTGCTCACCCACAGAAAAACTTATCTTGACTGTAAAGTGACCTTAAGAGTTTTAAAATGTGCTTATAAATGAAATGTTATTATTATTATTATTATTATTATTATTATTATTATTATTATTATTATTATTATTATTATTATTATTATTATTATTATCAAAAGTCATTGCCTTTCAGGAGACCTCAAAAACATAGTGATTGTTCAACCATTAGCATTGCATCATCAAAGTCATTTTTTAACACTTCAGATGGGACAATCATTTATCAAAATAACAGCCAATAAATCTGAAATTGATCAAATTATGACACCAGAATCAGAAAGCCTTTAATAGTGTGGAAATTTGCATTCTACAGCAGCAAGAAACATGGGAGGTTTCAGCCCGACACCAGCTGTCAACTGGTTGAAATATATCAATCTGTCGGCATTAAAAGAATTAGAGAGCTTGTGATTTATTTCACCTGTAAAGGTTACAATCTGCGGTGCACATAACCGGTGCACCAGTGCGCGTGAAGGCTGCCAATTGAATAATGTTCTCCATCTGGTTCAAGTTACCTTGCTTTTGCGCACTCCTATCAAAAGAGAACTTCAATTTTCAAAATACGGTGGCTTATGAATTTAATTGGTTCCCAGACAGAGTGTGTAAGGTGAAAAGTGTGTATCCCAAAAATTAATTCCCCATAGGAAACCATTAAAATGAGAATAATCCGTTCCCAGGTCCCCATAAAACATAATTTTCTACTTTCTAATTTTCTAAGCCTTAAAACTACACAAAATATACCTTATTTTATGTATTGGATTGGATTTGGATTGGATTGGATTTGCCTTTATTAGTCTCGTAGTGGAGACATTTACATTTCACAGCAGCAAAGTTATGAAAGAAATGAAAGTACAAAAGTAGAAAAAAAGTATAATAAATGTGCTATGGTATTATAATTGAAGAAGTAAACTACTGTATAATAAAGTCGTTTTATTTACCTTTGTGATGGTTGTTGATGGCTTGATGGAATGGAGTGGCCGCATTCCTCAGCATTAAACACTTGATGAGGAACATAGGCTTCTTTCATCATCTTGAGGAATGATCCTTTGTAGGTGATTTCTCTGTGATAATTTTATCCAGTTCCCCATAAACTGTGTTCTGTTTAGCTGGGTTGATAGCTTTTTGCATCAAGTGTAAAGATGACTTGTGCGGGTTGTTTGTGGAGTCTGATTGATGGTATATTTTAACATTGCAGTCTACACTCTGCCTTTGAACTATTAAAGTTGAGACTCTCTCACTGTCGTCTGCCTGTTTAAACCACCTCCCCTCACTTCTGCGTTCTTGACCAATCACGTGGCTTTAAGACTGGGGGCGGGGAATAGAGGACAAAAACAGTCGGCTGCCTCGGCTGCCATTTTGTTGTTAGAAGAACGGGCTCGTTTGCGAAAGGCACATCACTCATTGAAGCAGCTCCGTGTACGAAAAAAAGTTCATATGCCAAGGTAAAGTTCGTATTCCAAGGTAAAATATTCATAAATTTAACGTTCATAAACTGAAAAGTTTGTAAGCCAATGGGTTCGTAAACCGAGGTATCACTGTATCCCAAACGTTTTATGAGTAGTGCAAGTTCAGTGTAAGGACGCATTGCATAATGAGTGCTGGAACCGTACCTTAATAATAAGTGCATGCGCATTGGTGATCTTGTTCTGAGGGGACATGTGCTGCTGCACTGCCTGGCGGGAGCCGCGGACTGTCAACAGGATGAACACGTAGGACAGAAAGATGACCGTGCAGGGAACAATGTAGCAGAAGAAGAAGAGGCAGACGATGTAGCTCATAGCCAAAGAATTCTGGCTAGGCACGTGCCAGTCGATGCAGCATGCCGTACCGTACGGCTCGGGCCCGTACTCTCCCCACCCCAACAGCGGCCCTACGGCAAACACGGCAGCGTAGCACCAGACCCCGGCGACTAGCAGGCAGGCGTGGCAGTAGGAGAACTTGTTGCCTGAGGACAAACATAACAGAAAGGCTGATTGAAAAAAACAAGTCTCACGGTCAGATGAACATAGCTTGGCGCCCGGTCTTGCATCAGCTGTGTTCTCACAGACGTATTGCATGGGAAACAGTATGTGCTTGTATGAAGTATGACAGGATGTGGGGTGGACGTCATAACAAACTTGTCATTTAAAGTTCATCAAACCATCAAGTGATATGTTTTCATAGAAAAATTAGCTACAGGGAGTAAATACACAATGTCTGGAAAGTATATCATTTTTAATTTGATTGTGCATCACTAATCTATTCATTAGTAATTAAAAGTTTTCACGGGAACATGAGCTTGGAGAAAACATGGACATAATGCATAGAAACCCCATTTCACAAAAGTCAACAACAACAAAATAAATCAAAGAACTTATAACAAACCAGTGGCGGACTGTCAAGGCCTGCAAAGCTCTCTCTATTGGCCTTAAAATCACAGACTGATGTTAATTCTATTTTGTCCATAAATTCTGATTAAATAATTCCAAATTGTCTTTCATCTTCCTTTAATTGCTTTTCCCCTGTTGTGCTGCTTACAGACGTCTGTTTACATATTTCAGCATTTAACCAATCATATTTCAGCCTTGAAGGGGCTGGTCAACATCAGTTTTCGCAAACCGTGATTGGCTAATCACTAGCCAATCATAGTTTGCAAAAACTGCTTTGATCACAAGTCACTTATGACAAGAGCATACTGGCTCCACCTAGCACACTGTATCGGTAGCGAGCTACATTAACAAATACATTGTGTTGATTTAATAGCAGTTTTGTCAACCCACAATGGCTGAAGGAGGAGAATAAATCTATTTGGTGGGAGATTTACTGTTAAAGACATTTTCAAAATGGACTTTTTAAGACATGGACATCATTAGGAAAGTTCGGTCAGTTATTTCCTGGCTAACGGTACCCTCTAGTGGACTAAATCACACCACACTTTTTTCAGTCTGGAGGATTCAGAGGTAGCACTACTGAAGGCCTAGCGATGAAATCCACGGCCCACCACTGTTACAAACATTTTTACTATTACAGTAAAGTCTCGTTATATCGATATTCAAGGGAGTCCGAAAAAATATCGATATAACCGGGACTATCGATATATCCGACCCTGTTTGCATGTAATTTTCTCCGTGCGTGCATAGAAATAGTATCGATATAACCGGGACTATCGATATATCCGATATCGATATAACGAGACTTGACTGTATCATTATAAAAACTCAAAGACCCTGGAAAGTGAATTCAGATGTTTGTCAATACATTAAGCGAGATAAATGCTGCAAGCATATGCAATGTAGTATTGAACTCGGAAGATAAAGCACGTCTACTGCTTTTCACCATTTCTGTTTTTCTTGTAACTTGTTAACCCTGTTCACTTGTTTCTTTCTTTGTTTATTGGGAGTGGGTGTAAAATGTGACACAATTTGGCATCCAACATGAGTATAATCTCACTCACTTTTTATCCGGTGCAATTGAGAGCTATTTGCTGCATGTCTACCACTGCAGATTGTAACCACACAGCGAGTAGCTCTGCATGCAGACCAAAAATACATCTTCCACGTATGCCACAATTTGCAGATCAACTCAACACTCTTGAGGCTATTGAAATATGGTGAACACAAACCACTGTTGGAATATAACCGGAGGCAAGGAGATGCTCCAATGTCTGTCGTGTAGTGTGAGCCACAGGCTGAATCAGGCGTGCCATCAATTTGAATAAACAGTAGACACAGCAAAGGAGTCTCCTGCCTTTTTACCGCATGAGAAGAATAGCGGGAACCTGTTATCTCACGAGTAAGCTCATATCTTGCACCTCTCTGCAGGGTGCAGGAAGGCCCGTGGTGACTCTGTGGGATACATTTCTGCCGCTCCAGAACATAAATGGTTAGCAGGTTGTGAGGCTGTAAGAATGATGCACTGGGGCAGTACTGAAATTAATGCTCTTACAAATAAAACACATTATTCATTTAATTTCTTAATCTTAGTGCAGTGGTTTTTATGTAATCTCCACAGAAGACTGTTATGAAAAAAATGTAGCCTGAAAACTGTTTGCGACTCAATACATTACAGTGTTTATTGTATGTTCACGCACTTGAGTGATCACATTATCACTTAGCAATCCAAAGTCACCCATCGGCGTGAAAGGAGAGAATATGTCACAACTGTGTGGTGTCCATTTATGACTCACATTGAAGATAATTAAAACATTGTAACAACACAGACTACCTATAATTAATCGATCCATCCATACACTCACCCATCCATCCATGCATTTTTCCATCCACTGATCCAATCCATCAATTCCCTCACCCAATCCACCCACCCATCCATCCATCCATCCACTCACCCAATCCATCCATCCACCCATCCATCCATGCATTTATCCATCCACTGATCCAATCCATCAATTCCCTCACCCAATCCAACCACCCACCCACCCATCCATCCATCCATCCATCCACTCACCCAATCAATCCATCCATCCACTTACCCATTCCATCCAACCATCAATCCATTCATTCATCCAATTCCAACCATTCCATCCATCCATCCATCCATCCATCCATCCATCCATCCATCCATCCATCCATTTATCCATTCACACACCCAATCCACTCACCCATACATCCACTTACCCAATCCATTCACCCATCCATTTATCCATCCACTCACCCAATCCATTTACCCAATCATGAATTCGTCAACTCACCCAACCCATCCATCCATCCATCCATCCATCCATCCATCCATCCATTCATTCATTCATTCATTCATTCATTCATTCATTATCCACTCACCCTGTCCACCCTCCCATCCATCTACTCACACAATCCATCCATCCATCCACCAAATTCCATCCAAACAACCATTCATCCATCCATCCAACCATTCACCCAATCCAAATCTAACCATCCATCCATCCATCCACCCACCCATCCATCCATCCATCCACTCACCCAATCCATCCATGCATTTATCCATCCACTGATCCAATCCATCAATTCCCTCACCCAATCCAACCACCCACCCACCCATCCATCCATCCATCCATCCACTCACCCAATCAATCCATCCATCCACTTACCCATTCCATCCAACCATCAATCCATTCATTCATCCAATTCCAACCATTCCATCCATCCATCCATCCATCCATCCATCCATCCATCCATCCATCCATCCATCCATTTATCCATTCACACACCCAATCCACTCACCCATACATCCACTTACCCAATCCATTCACCCATCCATTTATCCATCCACTCACCCAATCCATTTACCCAATCATGAATTCGTCAACTCACCCAACCCATCCATCCATCCATCCATCCATCCATCCATCCATCCATTCATTCATTCATTCATTCATTCATTCATTCATTCATTCATTCATCATCCACTCACCCTATCCACCCTCCCATCCATCTACTCACACAATCCATCCATCCATCCACCAAATTCCATCCAAACAACCATTCATCCATCCATCCAACCATTCACCCAATCCAAATCTAACCATCCATCCATCCATCCACCCATCCATCAACCCATCCATCCACCCAAATCAGTCCCTTCATCCATCCATCCATCCATCCATCCATCCATCCATCCATCCATCCATCCATCCATCCATCCATTTTTGGAACTGCTTTATCCTCACCTCAAGGGTTATGGGGCATACTGTCACCTAGGGATAATTTAGAGTGTTCAATCAGCTTGCCATGCACATTTTTGTAATGCGGGTGGAAACCGGACACGTGTGATGACAGTAATTCTGAATGTCATCCTGTTTGATAATTAAAAATTTTGTTATCCCCAGACTAATGCATGAATAACAACAACAAAAAAACATTGGCTTTGTACACCCCCAGGCCCCAAGCTTCATTAAACTGTGCCTCGTTGTGTAGTTTTGATGCACTTCCATTCCAATTACCGTGGTTACAGTCATGGGTGTGAAATGATCCATAAGAAATACCGGAAAGGCTCTCACCCACAGAAAATGACTAATTGATTCTGGCGATTGTAGCATCACTGCAGCAGGGAACGTTATGAGCCTTATCTGCAACAAGACGAAGCTTTTTCAGCTGCATGTCAGAACATCTTATGGTCCAAAGTGAGGATGGAGGCAGCTGGTTAAGCCCTGCGGCGTACAATGCACTGTCATGTTATGGAGTGTGTGTCATTCTGTGTATGTGTGTGTGTGACAGTGAGTGCACATTTGCTTGTTCCGATGCATATCTTTCATCTGATGTGAAGCATCCTTTCACTGATTAAATCATCTCAGCGGCAGCACATTAAAATTTCAACCTGAGCTTGTTTTACACAGAGCGCTGGCTTCAGCTAGAAAAAAACGACATCCTCAAACATGCAGACATTGGAAACAAGAATTTACTTTTTTACTTTTTTAATGTAATTTCTTTTCTCATTGTGAAGTCTTGATAGAACACTCATATAATGACGCCCTATCGCAGTGTTCCCCATTGATCCAATGTCTTGACTTTACATTTGGTAAATCTCACCGCACCCCCTAAAACAAAAATGCAAAAAAAAAATTTTTATTTTATTTTATATTACTTTACTTTACTTTACTTTGCTTGATTGTCTTGTGTTTTTATTGCTCAACAATGTATTTTTTACTTTGCTTTATTCAGTAAATTGGGTGACATACACTTAATACAGCATCAAGTATATCTTAAGCTTATCTCAAATTGAGTTTTCTTTCGATTATAAGTAGGCTGACGTATACTTTCCCAACCAAATGCACTTAACATCACAAGAGAAATTCTGTATTGATCATGTTGTCAGTAAGCTGCAAACTCCTCTTTTGTTTCGGCTATTTCCATTTCCCTGTTTTCATTTGAACCTCTGAAAGGAAACACGTGGTGGGATGAGTCTACCAAACCGGGAGGCCTCTGACTTATCCCTTTTAAATCTTTTTATTTATGGACTTCGATCCAGCGCTCACAAGTCCATCAACAGTCAGGGGGCGGCTGCCGATGAGATCTAATGGAAACATGTGTTTCAATGACAGCTATTCTGTTCGTCATTAAGTATCTATGAACAAGAACAGAACTAGCATCAGGCAACTTTTCACGCTTTGAGAAACGAAGTCATCAGCTTTGAATGGGGTAGGGGGTGTTCTTTCTCTACCCCCCCCTTAACCGTTATTACATTTTATCATCAGCATTATAAATGCTATGGTGGCTCGCGGCAAGGTAATACTGGATGATCAAGGTGAGTCAAGTCATTGGTGTGCAACATAAAATAAGCTATCGAACCTGCGCTGGAGTACAGTAGTTGTGTCATTCCTTCAAATGGAAAATCAACTGAAACTTATTGTCATGTATAATGGTGATACAGAATAGACATAATCGAAGTTATCATATTTAAAAGTTCAGTCTTAGTTGGCTGAACACAAGGCTCACAATGGAAGCACAGAAAATCTGGGGTCAATCTGAGGTGAAAAGACACAGCCTGTTGAACTGTCATCCTCAAGTAGAGGATCTGGCCTTGGGCGGAATTTCGGACTTGGTAACCCTTTCACAGGAAGAGCTCATTAGCCAGGTTACAAATCTATAAGTTCATCGAAAGACAACCCATTAAAATAATATTAATACATTTCATTTATCAGCGCCTTTAAAATGTCTATGTTCTGTTGGTTTATGGATGTTGGTGCTTGTACCATGGGACGTCCAGGGGTGTGGTATTCAAATCAAGAAGACTGTGTTTTACTGATGGATCACTGAAATGTGCATATACTCTCAATAAATAGCTTGGCAGATGGCTGTAGACGATGGGTGTCAGTCGAATAAGAAGAAGACATCTTCCTTTCTTCAAGTCTTTGTTCACAGTGTCCGAACAAACATGTCTGACAAATGGTCATGGCATCAAGTAAGACACATTGGAATGGATTTAATCTGCAAATGGACTCCTTGACTTCAGATGAACTTTGGAGCATCTGAAGATTTTAAATGCGGGCCACAGTAAAGCCATTAGAAATCTCCTTTTATCTAGCTTTACTCATGGATCACTTGGTCAATACGTTGCTACAAACACTTTGAGGATGAGCATTGATGTGACTGATGAGATTAGTACAAAGAGGTTTTGCTGGAGCTTCACTGAAGCAAGGCATTTTCCCATGATTTAGAATATGCCCACTTGTTGACTGAAATCCAACATTTTGAATCTGAAATCCAAATTTTAATTTGTTTTTCAATGCGTCTTTTTTCACCTTGTCTGCTGTGTAGTCTTTCAGTGTGTTGCCATGCGTCCAACCGTTCATGTCTCGCCGTCATTGCAGTTTGTGTGCTCACTGTGCTGTTTGTCTCTCTGCTCCATTTTCCACCTAACTTGGAAATGAAGTCGCCCCAACACACCTTGACTAATTACAATCAGCTATACAAGAAAAAGACCATAGAAATAAAAAAAATGTATCATAATCTAGATCTCGTTCTTCACTAACAACCTGATTGCTTGTGACCAACATGTCACTGATGTCAGGTGACCAAACAAAGTATTACAATACAATACATATTGATTTAACCACAGCTGAAGCTGTAACAAAGCCCTTAACATTGACAACTATCATATACAGGAAATAAAACAGTCATTATGATACTACAAAGTACCAGGGAGTAAAACTAAGATCAAGTATGAATCATGCTGAGTCAAATGCCAACAAATACAAGTAAGTTTTGAGACGGTGGTTTTAAAGATGGGCAGCGTGGGGGCACTCCGAATGTTCAGTGACAGGTCATTTCAGAGAACAGGCTTGTTCGCAAACGACACATCACTCATTGTGGCGCTCTGTGTGTATCCGGAAAAATAGTTCATATGCCGAGATTAATTTCTCGTGAATTTAACGTTCGTACAAAAAAAGTTCGTTAGCCAAGGCGTTCGTAAGCCTAGGTATCACTGTATGGCCTTCCATCTTTAATACCGACATGTATGACAACATAACCACTGACAGTGAGCGCAAAATTCTTCACGGTATACAGTAAAGTCTCGTTATATCGATATTCAAGGGAGTCCGAAAAAATATCGATATAACCAGGACTATCGATATATCCGACCCTGTTTGCATGTAATTTTCTCCGTGCGTGCATAGAAATAGTATCGATATAACCGGGACTATCGATATATCCGATATCGATATAACAAGACTTTACTGTATTTGAATGGGGTAGAACTTAATTATGGGTCTGACCCTGTTTTGCGACTCAGCATTCGGTTGGTAGAAACAGAGCTGTTTGTTAAGTGCATAAAATCACGTTGGAACAAAAGAGCAGCTTTGCTACGCGGATGTTGCAAAGCAACATTTGTACACGGTTCTTGATGGGTTAGTCATAAGGGCATAATTGCTTGTACTCATCTACATTTCAGGCTGTTTTATTTGTAAGTCTTGTAGTGTCTGGAGTTGCTTGTTCTGCATTATACATGTGTTTTTTTTTTTCTGGAGAGGGGGAGGGAGCGGACACGTTTCAAAAAGAGACCACCTTAAACGTGGCCTTGACTTCAAGAACACGACAGAAGCTGCAAGAGACCCCAGAATCTAGTTTGAGGCAGATGCACAAACTTTTCAAAACTCACTGCAACAGAATGCAAAAATGGACTACAAAGCCTGAATCTGTTGGATGAGTTTTCCCACATTCTTCTGCTGTGGCTCAAGATGCACTTTGGGAATGTTTCCATTGTGAGACGAATCAAGGTTCTCTTATATATATACAGTAAAGTCTCGTTATATCGATATCGGATATATCGATAGTCCCGGTTATATCGATACTATTTCTATGCACGCACGGAGAATATTACATGCAAACAGGGTCGGATATATCGATAGTCCCGGTTATATCGATATTTTTTCGGACTCCCTTGAATATCGATATAACGAGACTTTACTGTATATATTTTTTTCCCGTTGTATAAGGCACACCCAGAAGGCTGAATTTTCTTCGAAAGATGACCCAGCCCCTTATATGCAGGTGTAACTTATATGTGAAGTAATATTGAGCCACAACAGGTCTCTCAAACTCTCTTCATTCATTGAAGGTTCGTCTTATAGTCCGGTATACCTTATATGTGGAAAAAGTTTTTAAAAGATACCATTCATTGGGCGTGCGCCTTATAATAATAATAATAATAATAATAATAATAATAATAATAATAATAATAAAGCTCTCAAGGTCACTTTACAGTCACATGATACGTTTTTCAGCCACACGCGCCAGCGTTCACTCAACCCAGAATAACTCAAATTAATAGAAAGCGAGCTAGCTAGTTGATAGCTAATATATAGCTAGCTAGATAGCTTGATAGCTATCTGGCTAATAGATAGCCAGATAGCTAATAGATTATAGGGGCGCAACATCTGTGAGAGCCATTAACTCATTCACTGCCATTCATGAATTGATTCAGGAATTGAAAATATGACGTAGAACGCCATTTCCGAATTTGTTCTAGTTCAGTTTTTTTCATGCTTGGGTGCTGATAAAGCGCTGGCCATGGCCTCTGGCAATGGTTTTTCTTCTCCACAAGCGGGCAGCATTCCCTTTTTTTCTTCTTAGCGCTTTGTTCCAGCTTCAACTGTTGTTTTGCACGTATGTATGACATTGTATTTTGGACAGCTGCCTTCATTTCAAGATCATATAACTCCGGACCCATATCATTTAGGAATAAACATTTTTTTTCTGATGAAAGAAGAGAGTCTAAGGTTTCTAACTGTTTTGAATATTTATGTAGGCCTATAACTCAATATTCCATACACCGGAAAATACGTTCGTTTTCAATTCAGTTTTAATGCGCATGCAACTGCACCATCAGCTAATTAAGAGCTGATTAATTATATAACACTGTGATTCTAATTGTTTGTCATCTAATTTCATTTTATCCAATTCCGAGTCACACACACTTATCGGCAATGCTGACATCTGCTTTATTAGTCCTAAAGAAGATGAGTTTTGCCAGTTTACAACATTATCTTAAATGCTTAGCATACGAGGAATAGCGCGGACAAATTGCATCTTGTGTTTATATGCTGGGGCTGACCTCTGGCTCTTACATTATTCTGCAGAGCATTCACTTTGCAAACGCTGAGTGAGACAGCCATTTGTATGCTACAAAAGCTCTGAGTGTTTTTTTTTTTTTTTTGAAATGTCAACAGTCACTGGGGTAAAACGACTCTTTTTTTCATACTTCACATAAAAGTCACTTAGAACATTGTGACTAGTGTGTTGTGCTCATATTTAAAGGACAACCGACGTCTCCGGACAAGTTGTGTCCATAATTTGTAAAATGGCTTCAAATGACTTCTACTGAGCGTATTTTAATAAGATTCCACCGCATATAGCTATATTTTACATTTTAAGACTCGCGCTGAATATTCAAGAAGTCTTGTTTTTGAGTTGGTGACGAGTCCGTACGTGACGTCACTAAAGGAACGCCCCTGACCAAACAAATAACGCATTGTAGCAGTCCTTCCATCATGTCAATGTATTTTGCTGTACTTGTTTGGTCTGGGGACCTCGTGTTGCAGCCAAAAGCCGCCAGAAGAGGGCGTCCAAGCTCCATATAAAGAATTTATCAGCCTGTGGAAACGGAGGTGGTCACAGGAGGTCGCCATTTTGTGCCTCTTTTTCGGTGAGACATTTCCCCTCAATGTTGCCTCAAAATGGCACGGAATAAATTATTTAATCGATTGCAAACATGTATGCTTTCCTCTTCAGAACTACTGAACTTTCTGAAAATGCCCAATTCGCAACTCAATTTTTGGCAGATTTTGGACACTTTAAGTCATTTTTATTGGTGTTAAAATGTTTTTCTGATGTCAGTTAAGAAAAAAAAGTGACGTCGGTTGTCCTTTAAGCTTTTGTCATGTGACTGTCTGGCTCAATTTGATTGGTGAAAGGAAGTCAAATGTCACTCGTGAATGAGTGAAACCGAGTTGTGGAACAGAAGATATCTCTGCGAAAACAAAACAAATAAATGCGGAGAAAAATTGTAGATATACGGACTGAGAGGAATAATAAATAAAATACAATCACAAATAAAATGCAATAGATAAAATACAATTATAAATAGAAACAAGAGAGAGAGCTACACAGAAAATTTTCCATTTCCGAATAAATTCGTGAATGGCAATGAATGAGTTACATTAAAAAGACTAGAAATACAAATTCAGGTAAAACGTTTGTTGTCTCATTTGAAACAATTACAGTACTCTGACAAATACAATTTGTCATTCATACTATACCAATAAAGATTTGTCAACTATGCCACCTTATTGACCAACCCTACTTCAAGCTCCATCTGTTGGGGTGTTCACGTGTCAACTTTTGGAATCATTTTAAAAATAAAAAAAAAGAGACATCTTTCAAGCAAAAATGTGTTGAGTCACCTTACCATAATTTGGGCAGCAGACCTTGAGCCAGCAGACAGAAGAAAGCACCGTTAGGTTAGTCAGACTGCACAGGCCAAACAAAACGCCACAGAAAGCGTAAATGATGCAGGTGCTTTTATTATACTGCCATCTGGATGTGGAGAAGAAACAAAAACAACATAAAAGGTATCTTAGCAGTAGGGGTTAGATTCGTACCTAAAATCCATGATTGATGTTCGTAAACAATTCAACCACCATATTCCCAATCTATTTGAACTGATTACTAAGTGTGCGCTTGGCAAAATAGGAAACATCATATTTTATCCAAAAGGTCAATGAAATGCACATTTATCATGCTTAATTTCCACAAATGTTGTCCAAAAGGCCTCAAATTGACTTCTGTTGAAAGGTCACACGTGCATGCGTTTGTATGATTCGAGTCTGGGAATACTCATCGGACAATTTGTTCATCACTTCGACTCAATGTCAATTTTGTGCAGCCCAATTGGTCCAAAAAAAAAAACAACAACAAAAAAAAAAACACTTAAAGAACAACCGACGTCTCCGGACAAGTTGTGTCCATAATTTGTAAAATGGCTTCAAATGACTTCTGGCATTAACAAAATGAGTGGAATGTTTTGGAAATTTATTTTCTCAGCATTTTAGCATAATGAGAAATCACTCGGAGGTCACGCCCGCGTCTAACATTTGCAGTCACACGCATGTTGCCCTTCCATAAGCTAGTATACGGACAGAGAGGAATATAGGGTGGGGCCAGGGCTTTTGTCATTGTCACTCAAATTCCCGGACCCACAGAATATTGAGTTTTAGGACTACAGGATATAAACTTTCAATACAGCGTGAGAAAACTCTCTTGTATCAGAAAAAAAACAGTTAATTCCTAAATTTTGTGAGTCTGGAGTTATATGAGCTTGAAATGAGGGCGGGTGTCCAAAATACAATGCAACGCATACTGTACATATTGGTTTATATAGCGATTTAACAACAGCTGAAGCTGGAACAAATCACCAACATGGAAAAAAGGGAAATCATGACCCCTTGTGGAAAAAAAAAAAAACATTGCCAGAGGCCATGGCCAGCGCTTTATCGGCACCCAAACAAGAAAAACCAAAACCCGAACAAATTCAAGAATGGCGATCTATGTCATATTTTCAATTCCCGAATAAATGTGTGAATGCCAGTGAATGAGTTAATATGGTTTCCATTTTCCATTGCCATTTGTTTTAGCACGCTCAGTTAGAAAGTCAACAATCTGAATAAATGTCAAATTATCGTAAGCTTTCCTGCTCCAGTAAGTTGATATATTGCTCCAATTCACAGAAAGTCACCTTTGACAATACAATAGGACATTAGTTTTGTGAAACAGTCGATGAAAGGAGTCTTACCGATGAGTGTAGGCTGATGCGACAGCAAGAGGGAAGAGGGAAATGGTCATCATCAGGTCACTGATGGCCAAGTTGACCACAAAATACTCTGCTGGCTTCAAGGAGGCCTTTTTTCTATAGGCCACAAACAGCAAGATCCCGTTTCCCAGTACAGACAGCACACCTGCCAGGCAGAATCATACAATATTTGATCTTCATTCTCCTGCGGTTCAACAGTTTTCCATGAAGGATGATTCGAGCCACGGTGAAAAAAAAAAATGGATTTGAGTTTGTGGGTGAGCAGTGGCAGCCACATGCACCAGCGTTCATTCAACACGGAAGTAACTCAAATAGATAGAAAGCTAGTTAGCTAGCAAATAGATAGCTAATAGCTAGCCAGCCAGCTAGATAGCTATATGGCTAATATATAGCTAGCTAGATAGCCAGCCAGGGAGCTATATAGCAAATAGATAGCAAATAGCTAGCTAGCGAGATAGCCAGCTAGATAGCGAGATAAATTAATCAAGAAATAGTCACAGATACCTTCTGCGAAGAAAAATTGACACATAATAATAATAATAATAATAATAATAATAATAATAATAATAATAATAATAATAATAATAATAATACAGTAAAGTCTCGTTATATCGATATCGGATATATCGATAGTCCCGGTTATATCGATACTATTTCTATGCACGCACGGAGAAAATTACATGCAAACAGGGTCGGATATATCGATAGTCCCGGTTATATCGATATTTTTTCGGACTCCCTTGAATATCGATATAACGAGAATTTAAAGTAATAATAAAAATAATAATAATAATAATAATAATAATACATTTAATTTCAAGCGCCTTTCAGAACACCCAAGGACACTTTACAATAAAAACAAAGCACACAACAATAAAACCAGATGTAAAATGATAAATAATAATAGCAGATTGAACTAAACATCTAAACAAATAGGGTTTGAGGTGGGATTTGAAAATAGGGAGGGATTAACAAACAGTTAATCTAATAAATATATAAATAAACCATGACTGAAGTTGCTGCCACGCACGTAATTACTAAATTATTGGCCAGCAGTCATTACTTTTTGTTATGCATAAAAAACTCTACTCTCTACAAGTACAGTAAAGTCTCGTTATATCGATATCGGATATATCGATAGTCCCGGTTATATCGGTACTATTTCTATGCACGCACGGAGAAAATTACATGCAAACATGGTCGGTTATATCGATAGTCCCGGTTATATCGATATTTTTTCGGACTCCCTTGACGATCGATATAACGAGACTTTACTGTAATTTCAAATGTGCACTATGAGTGGAGGTGTTGGTGGCAGCTGGTGTGCTGGACAAGAAGTCTAATGATCGTTCCAGCTTTGGCATTGTTGCTAAAGGGCCACAGTGTTGACGATATTTGACTGAAATTCACTTGAAACCATCAAGCAATGTTGTGTAATTCAAATGTAGAAAATGTGGATTTATTGGATTGGATTAGACTATATCAGCCTTGCAGTGGAGAAATTTACATTTCACAGCAGCAATGTGATGAACGTAAGAGGAAAGAAAAGGAAGAAGTAAAAAAAAACAAAATACAGGACATGCTGTAAAGGCAGCCACTTTCGCGGCGCCATCTTGTAGTCAAAAACGACAAAAAAAAAAAACGATATAACAAATATATTTTTTGTTATTTTATTTTTATTTATATTTTTTTTTGACAAAAGATGCAATTTGATCTTGTAAAAGCCATTTTTTTTGTAATTTTTTGTATCTTCATTCTGAATTAATGAGAAAAGTAGGAAGAGTGCGGCAGTTCACAGCAATTTCCTTTTATTTCCTTGTGGCCCGGACACAGTATCAAATAAAAGAGCAAAAAGCCTTACCGAAAATTGTATACAGCGTCCCCATGAGGAAGTCATTTTCTTTTGATATTCTGGACACAAACAGATACATTTCGGAGGCATTTCCCATCTGAAAGAAAAATGGGAACACAGACATAATGAAGGATGAATATTTCAACTACAGTGAGACCTCAACTTACGAACTTAATTGGTTCCCAGACAGAGTGTGTAAGGCGAAAAGTGTGTATCTCAAAAAACAAATTCCCATAGGAAACCATTAAAATGGGAATAATCCGTTCCCGGGTTTCCATAAAATATAGTTTTTAACTAAATAAGCCTTAAAACTACACACAACGTACCTTATTCTATGTATTATAAATGTGCTTTTGTATTGTAATGAAAGAAATACACTGCATTGTATCATAAAGTCACAAAGAGAGGCACATTACTATAATTAAAGAAATAAACTGTGCTGTAAAATAAAGTTTCTGTGTTCCGGAGAATGGGAGCAATAGTTGACTTAGCATAGCCATGCTAGGCCACTAAATCACACAAACGCACGCCTCGTTCGTGTTTTTCAATTATCTCCTTCTTCTCAGCGACGGTGATTTTATTTTGTGTCTTCCTGGGCTGAACACGAGCCTGTGGTGGGGTTTTTTTTCGGTCCCATCATAGTAAAATGATCAGCAAAAAGCTCCAAGTAGGCGATCGACGTGTGCATTCAATGAGAGGGGGTGTGCAAAGTAGCGCCGGCTGGAGCGCTGTTCGGTCGTGTGCTTTCGCCGAAGATCACTCCGCCAGCCGTGGTGGGTGTGTATTATGAAAATAGTGCTTATTATAAGGTTTCATTTTCATAAATTAGAGGTTCTTAAGACGAAAAGTTTGTAAGATAAGGTGTTTGTAAGTTGAGGTCTCACTGTATTTTTTTTCAACCCCTGGCAATGTGAAAGAGCAAACAACTTTTTTGAGGAAGAAAGACACTGATACTGCACTCGTTCATGACCGATCCGATTTTCTTCATGACATGATGAGTAACTGATAGAGATTAGACAGAATAAGAAGTTATCATATTTAAATGTTTCATGCTCTTATATGCTTCGTCAACATGTGTGACTCAAATACACAATTGAAGCACAGACAACCTGGGGTCAATCTGATGTCAACAGAGGACTTGGGAAACTCCTTTATCATCGAAGCAATTTACGACTTGAAACGCCTTCACAGGAAGAGCTCATTAGGTTACAAATGTATCAGTTCATGGAAGAGACAATGTTGTACTGCTTACAGCCGTTCGCACTTAAAACGCCCAGGGGTGTGGTATTATAATCAAGAAAACTGTTTTACTAATGTATCACTTAAATTTGCATGTACTCTCAATAAATAGTATGGCAGAGGGCTGCAGAATTCTTTAGATAGCGTCCAAGCTCCGTTGGAAATGGGCTGATTTGTCTGCTGGGAATTTGTGTCAACTAGTATCAAATAGTAGTCTTGGTGCAACACACAACAATTCACCATCGCGTTATTTATGTGTTTTCCTTCTAATTTTGCCATCAACACGGATCAACATGAAGTTTTCAGACCAAACAAAGTACCCAAAATGCATTGTGTGTCGCTTTCTCTGTCAGGGGCGTTCCTGACGTGACGTCACGTTAGGAATCGTCACTAACTCGAAAACAAGACTTCCTGAATATTGAGCGCCAGTCTTAAAACGTAAAATATAGCTATATGCGGTGGAACCTTTGTAAAATACGCTCAGTAGAAGTCATTTGAAGTGATTTTACAAATTATAATATAATTATAAATAATTAATAACTTGTCCGGAGGTGTCAGTTGTCCTTTAAGTCGTAAAGCAATTTGACAGTGTGAAAACAAATGAAAGATTCCCAGTCGGTAAGCTGATGAACTCATCCCCCTTCTTACTCGGAAAATGTTGTAGTAATGAATGATTGCAAGGCACCTCTGTGACAAATCAAAATTCTCTGGTATACAACATTATCGATGGGAGAAACACAGCGGAGAAGGACAACAAGGTCAAGGACGGTGGGTGGAGACTATTACTATAAAAGAATGGCAGGCTGGAACAAATGTGGGTGGACACATGAGAAACGTGCAATATCCCATGACCGAACCTGTCGGTGGAGCATGATTGAAGGGAGGATGGCAAAGATTAGTGTGCCTACTTCACCGTATACAAGAGAGGCTCATTTTGCTCATCCCTCTCACCAATGCTTGGGGGGTCCCCTCGGACAACATGGAGTGCGACTCCAGAGAAGGTGGAAGGGGGTGGGGCCCTCACACTCCCAGCGTGACCACCGGCGTGATTGTGAGCATGAATACAGAGGTTGTCTATTACAATGTGTCTCCTGTGAGCAGTGAAGGGTATAGTCAGTTGAATCAGGTATGCTCTCATATCGAACATATGGTTAGGGCAGAAGAAGCGTGTTCTACCGGAGACAAATTCCTTGTGTGTTTTACATAATTGACCAATAAAGATGATTTTTATTCTTTGTTTAAATTGTGCCTGTCTTTTAAGATGCTAAGAATGCAGAGGGAGATTAAAAAAAAGACAGAAAAGAGAAAATGAAATCCTCATACTGATGGTATGAAAGAAAAAACCTTCACATTGCTGATCAATGCATACGTTTGATAGAACAATTGAACCAGAATCTGTTGAGGTGCGCAAAATACTAATAAGTCGCCTGTCTGTCATTTATCAACATGAAGTGCTTTTGGAACATCGATTTCATGTCAAGCAACCGTGGGAATATATTAAAAGCTCATTACATTTACGATGACAGTTAATGACATTAGTTCTGGACTCCAACTAGCCATGGGTGATATTGTCATCGCTGTAAAATTCTTTTTGTATATTTTGAGGCATGAGAAAATCCCGGGACTGAATTTTCCCTGTTTGTGTGCAATATACTGTAAGATGATTGCATAAGAAGTGTGCGCCACATAAACAAAACCCGCATACGCAACACACATACACTTTTACAATCCGGTTGGTTTTTACTGTTACATAATTTGCAGGCTTGCAATTTCAAATCTTTAAATCTTGTTAGATTCATCAACAATTTGTCCAAGAATGAACAAGGTCCCGTTTTCTGTGAGCTTGATCAAGCATTATACTCCAAATCGGCAGTCCCGTCATCTTTTTAAGAGGTCTGTTGGTTCGTATTTTCTCTCCATATCATTGGCCTAATATGAAAGATAAAAGAGTAGAATAAAGGGGTGTATGGGGTCTTTTGTGAGCTAAAAACACAAAGCAAGCAAAATGCAATAACAAAAGTAATTGGCAAAGGCTGTATCTCCAAGAGCACAGAGAGATGCACTTGGAGCTCTGTACAACAGTAAGATTATGTAAATAGGACATGACTGATTATTTATTTAAATAAAAAAAACTACAGCAGACAGCCTTGAGCGTTTTCTCCATCACAAACCAACAACTGCTCACCCCTTTTTCTAAAAAACAATCACTTAGCCTGACAAATGCATTCATTCTTTACTCTGTGACCTGTCAATAATTGATTTTTTTTTCTCACCGTCACAGTCCGAATAATTTATTTTCACCAATAGATGTGGCTAACATGTTTTGATATGATGGCTAATTCCAAGGGGGGTTAAACATTAAAGAGACAGGCAGACAGAGAGAGAGAGTGAGAAAACACACGCATGAAAGGGAGATGACAGAGCTTGAAACAAAAAAAACAACAAATCTGAAAGATATCAACTCAGCTAAACGGATCACAATTGATGAAGAACGACATACAATTATCACAGAGAAAGCACCTACAAGAGATCATACCTTAAGATGGTGAAAGAAGAAGTTCCTCATCAAGTGTTTAATGCTGAGGAACTCCATTCCATCAAGCAATTAACAACCATCACAAAGGTAAATAAAATGACTTTATTGTACAGTACTGTTTATTTCTGTACGACTGAGACTATAGCACATTTATTATATATAAAACACTGTATATTTTGTGTAGTTTTAAGGCTTAGAAAAAACGGATTATTCACATTTTAATGGTTTCCTATGGGAAATTAATTTTTGGGATACACACTTTTCACCTTACACACTCTGTCTGGGCACCAATTAAGTTCGTAAGCCAAGGTCCCACTGTATTCGATTATCTCTTTCGGAGGTTTTCAGTGCATCACGACTAAAGTTAAAACCTATGCAGGAAAACGAACCGTTTTCAATTGCTGTTGAACTAAATGTGTTTCTTTAGCTATTTTAACAGAAATATGTCATATGTGTAGCAGATCATGTAGCAATATGCACTAATCGTATTAACGTGCACCGGTGCTGGCGCCATGGAGTTCCAAAGTTGCGCCAGTGGCTGTCAAAATTTGTAAATGGCACATTCATGCAAAGGGTCTTCAACTTCCTTTTGATCCTGCAAATATGGCGATGATGAGTCAAATTTCAAGCTTGGTGAACAGCGAGTTTGACAAGGGCCTCTCCATCATTATTACTACTTTCGATATGAATTTGTGATGATCGAGTAGGGGGAGCTTTTTCCAAAAAGACTTACTTAGCTTCAGTGCTAGAAACAACCCTTTGAATTATATTGGAAATGCTGCACTATTCATTTTGATAACACGATCTTGCTCCCTGTGCGAGAAATGCTTTTGGGCATTGTGCAATAATACCAGACGTAATACAATATTCAGCATATTAGCATCCACATTATATACACTGTTTATGCTATTATCCATTTCTATGCCTCACAATCGGTTCAAAGATGATTTTCAATGTGCAATATCATGGGTACATATTACGCATATCAACTGTTTTTTTTTTCTTATGTTGTTCATCTTGAGTGTATTATAATTCATCAATATCCCATCACTGCATACATCACCGTCAGGACTACTCTTCTCATTTTGCGCAAGTTGTAAAATATTGCCGTTGTATAAAAAAAATGTTTGAGAGAACATCTCTGTCATAATGTCTCGTATTCAAAGCGAGTTTTCACCTCTTAGTTGATCATTATAGTCCTTCGCATGTCTAGTTGAGAAACAATGTCTGATTTCTCGACCACCGCGCCTATGTCTGAGCATTCAAGTCATGTCTGGGTGTTTCTGTGCCCAACAAGTAAACATGTGGTCGGTCTCCTGTTTTTTTTTTTTTTTTAATTGGCTCTTCTCACCAATCTTTCTCTTCACAGCATGTTTTGAAGAAAGGCTTGACGAAAACTAGGGAATAGGATATCTATCATTCATCACTTTGAGATTATGTTTCACCAAAAGACCTCCATATACTGGAGCTGCATACTATGTGCACTCGCTCCATAGTATTCAATGTCAAGTGTTATCACTGGCAACTAGTACATATACCGAAAAGGTGTCTCATCACTTGATCCTTGGAAATGCATCATCGAGCAAGTGCTCGCTGTATTAATACCAGGACGTTTTATTTGTTGTATTATGGCAATTTTGTCAATATTATTTGAAAAGTTGCATGGTTGATATAATAAAATCCAATACATATTGATTTATATAGCGCTTCAAAGGACAACCGACACCCAACAAGTTCGCCTAAGTTGCCAATATTGTAGCGGTACACTTGATTTGTGTGGATTTGTGTGGAGGCAGCGTGGGATTGTTTCCAAACAGTGACGTAGTGGGCGAAGGAGTGATTGATTGTTTCTCTATTTGGGCCCTGCGATTTACTTTCAACAAGTTCAGGGTATAGAGCGCCTTTCGCCCAAGGTGAACTGGTATCGGCTCCATAAACTCCACGTGTGTCATGATTTGCAAACTGGTGGTGGTGGTGGACCCCAAAAAAGCAGGCAGGATGAAGGAGCAAGGTGTATTTGACAAATTGTCTTGAATAAAGTGAGCAGGAACAAATTCTCAAACAACAAAGTCATCAGAACAGAAAGGTCCAAAGTAGCAAACAAAACCATGAGTAAAACGTGACAAGATGCAAAAAAAAACTGACAGGGTGAAACAAACAATGACCCAACACTGAATAGTTGTGCCGGGAGTCCTTTTAACTGCCACTAATTAAAACAACCCACACCTGTGCAGCTGCAGGCAGGGCCCTACAGTACCACCTGTTGGCCGCAAACCGAAATGTGACAATAGTAGTCCAAAAGTGATTAAAACACACACACACACACACACACACACACACACACACACACACACACACACACACACACACACACACACACACACACACACACACACACACACACACACACTTGCACGCACACACACACATATGCAAACACACACGCATTCCTGTTTCAATGGTTTTGTGAGGTCCGGATAACTCCAAATAAGGAGTGAGGACCACCGTTGCTAAGTTTAGAGAACTACATCTGAACACTAAATGTCACCCCATTTCCCACTTCAACGTCTTTAAAAACAAAGAAATAAAAAGTGGACTCGAAACTGAAATAACAGCAGGAGTGAGGTTTCTAAATGGGTACATTCAAAGTCCTCAACCCTGTGGTGAATTTGGTTAAAATATTGTTTTACTTTTTGTGGTATGAACTTTTTCCTCTCATTAACCATGCACACACACAAATAAACACTCCCAGTGAGTAAAAAAATGTGTGTATCCAAGTCAAATGAAAATACACACCAAAAAATCATTTTGGGTGAATTTGTGAGGACCTCCCTGAAACTTTAAAAGATGCATATATAGACCCTCTAGAAGCCTTTAGGATGAAAAACGTGTGAGGGACGGCCAAAAGGTCCTCACTTGTCAAAAATGTCCTCACTACATTGGTAGAAAATGTTGGTGGTCCTCACAAGACATGTCATACAAACACACACACACACACACACACACACACACACACACACACACACGCGCATACAAACAACCCCGGAATGGAAATGGGAAAAAATGGAAATTGCACTAATGTTACACATTGATATGAAGGGAAGGGGTTGCTAAATACGATCTTGCAGGGGGTCGGGCCACAAGTTTAAAACCCCATCTTTACAGTTATAAGTGAGTAGCAAAATCTTTGTTTCCATGGCATCACTTCAGAGTTAATGAAAAATGTTCTTGCACTTTCTTTTACTCTCTGTGCTGATTTAGATTGACACATCTTTTAGAATTCAACTGAAGCAAAGAAAGGACGTTACAGTTCTTGAAATGCACTGAATACTAAAGAGTCTTGTCTCGAATATTGAAAGAACATAAAAGGCATAGAAGTACATTCCTGAATATGTGACCATTAGCTGCACTGTCTGCATGCATGTGTCTTTATGCATGATTAGTATTTTCACTTCCACCATTCACCTCAAACTCTTCGTTCTCAATTAGCAGGTCTTTTAGGAATTCCGACAGTCTAAAATAAGGCAAGGGGTTCAAGAGCATTTTGGAGTCACGCTCCAATCAAAGGCTTAGAGACCCCATTCATGTTTCCTTTGCCCAGGTGTGACTAACCCCTCTTATTATTATTTTTAACCAAGGCCTCCCTCCAGAGTCAGGCCGACAGATAGGGCTCAAAAGCAAGCATTAAGTGGCTAAGCCTGCATCCATAGGGTTCAAACCACAACCACATTATAAGGCACTACAGTAGAGGCTGGTGTTGTGTAACACTTCTACGTGAGGTGGGGGGGATGGCGTCGGTGGCTGCTGACAGTTATTGCAAGACATGTTGTGGCTCAGTATTACAGTAAAGTCTCGTTATATCGATATCGGATATATCGATAGTCCCGGTTATATCGATACTATTTCTATGCACGCACCGAGAAAATTACATGCAAACAGGGTCGGATATATCGATAGTCCCGGTTATATCGATATTTTTTCGGACTCCCTTGAATATCGATATAACGAGACTTTACTGTATCTGTTTTCATTAAAGCCAACCCTGACAGAAGTGTTGACATTTATGATAATGTACCTGACTATACAGTCAAAAATGTAATTCCAAGCCACGAAAACATTGTTGAGGAAAAAAAGAAGAAGAAAAAAATGCCAACACCAGAGGCATTTTTTTTTCTTTTTGCATAACTGTCAATTCCTTCATTTACTTTTTGGCTCCACAATAATTCCGCCATTTCTGTGGTTCAAATGTGGCAGTCAAATTACCGTGCTGTCCTTGTGCCAGGCAGCAGTCTGTAGTGGCATTCAAATGTTTAGCTTCTCATTGTGTTATCCCTCTCTAGTTTTCCAACTGTCAGAATCAAATTTGATAAGAAAATGGGTGTTCAAGGCAGACATTTTTTATCTGCTCAGAAAGCGCACAAAAAGCTGCCAGAAGGGGGATAATCCTTCCAGGAAGAGTCGGAATGTCAAAAAAGCTCAGGTGACAAACGTTGGGGATGTTCTTGCGCCAAACTGTCTAAAGACATTCAGACAGAACGACATTTTGAGCAAAAACTTGAAAATGTGGCTGCGTAGGCACGACATTTCCAAGGCACAGCATGTGATGCATTTAAAACAGGGGACGGGAACCTTTTTGACAAAGAGAGCCATAAAAGTAAAATATTTTGAAATGTTTTTCAGTGAGAGCCACACACACACACACATGCATGAAAACACACATGCACACGCAGCCACTTTTCAACAAAATATCAGAATGTATTATTTAAAATAAGTTGATAATACTCACCATTAATATGAATAATTTTCCGTTCCTCATAATTGGTAAAAATCCAGCCAAACGATCGGAATGAAAGTCAACTTGCCGAGTCCATACGCGAAGTTACTGCTAGCTAGCCTGCACACAGCTCATTAGCTTCCACACTTGCTTTGTGCTGTCGCAGAAGTATATTGATGCTAACGTTAGCACGGGGGTTGTCGTGAACGTGAAGGGTACGATACTCTTCTTTTTTTTTTTTTTTACTCGTCGGGCTTATTTAAAAGGGGCATTTACCTGTTTCAACATGAACGGCCAGTATCATCCAATCAAAATTGCGCTTTCCGCCAACTGCAGCTCTAACAGGAAATGAACAGCAAAAAAGCGACAATATGTATTTAATTTTACCAGCGAGCCAGATTCAATCATCAAAAGAGCCATATATGGCTCGTGAGCCATAGGTTCCCGACCCCTGCTTTATAATATACATTTCAAAAAAAATCACTCGGGCGTATAGGAGAGAACCTCTGATCTTGCAATGTCAACAGCATCGCCTTTGCGTCGTTGGTGCCAGGTCATGCAGTGGCCCTCAATCACGTGGCGTAAATCTTTGGCTTGAGCGCACATTTAATTAAAAATGGTGTTCCAAGCTGCGCCCGCTGCCACCTTGCTCTGTTTGTCGCATGGATTTCACTGCGCTCGCTCACTGAGATGATGATTTGCCTCAGGGTGGCTCAAAGCGCAAAGCTTTAACTTGGCGTGAAGCCCTTCAGCTTTAGTTCATGGACAGTTGCAAACATTACCCAACATATATGTCACATGCGTGGTGGTGAGGACCCCATAAGCAGGCAGGAGGGAGGAGGAGGGTCATGTTGATAAATTGGATTCATAAAATACTAGGGACAGTAAATCCAAAGCAAACAGTGCTGAAAACAAATAATAATCCAAAGTAACAAACAAAACCAATGCCTGAAGCAAATAAATAACTGCAACAGAAACAATGACAGAAACAAACCGGACACAACCCTGAGTGGTTAGACAGGATCAGACACTCGCAGTGAATGAGTTAAGCTCCTTTATTGTATTCATTTGTTTTCTTGCAGGCCACTTCAGAGTTACGTTTTCGCTGATATGGCCGGTGCCATCTTAACTTTATTTATTATTACCAATGACAAGTTGACATTTCTGCATCCATTTCAAGAAGAATCATGATTGTTGACACACATGATTTGATCCGCTGACCACATGATGTGTGTGTGTGGGGGGGGGGCTGATCTGCCACACCCCTGGGCCTTGTATTTGACGCCTATGGCTTAGACTGTGTGTCCACAGTAATGAGCTCTTTTTTTTGAGGGGACATCTAAGCAAGGCACAATTTGATTGGCTGCTTGCAGGGTTGAGGAAATGAGCTGCTTCTATTAGGTTAATTGCCTCCAATTTACCCTTTTCTCATACACACAGTGACACATTTAGAATGAGAGAGAGAGAGAGAGAGAGAGAGAGAGAGAGAGAGACGAATGAAACACCACAAACAAGGAATACATTTTACTCTCTATGTTGTTTTTAAAATAAAAAAAGGAAATTGGTGACAGTGTATACTACTTAGCCCCAAAGATAAAAACTATGGATCTATTCCAAATACACACACGCACACACACACACGCACACACACACACGCACACACACACACACACACACACACACACACACACACACACACGCACACGCACACACACACACACACACACACACATACATACATACATACATACATACATACATACATACAGACAGACAGACAGATATACATACACAAACATACATACACGCATACATACACGCACACATGCACACATGCACACATACATACATACATACATACATACATACATACATACATACATACATACATACATGCACACGCACACACACACACACACACACACACACACGCACACACACACACACACACACATACATACATACATACATACATACATACATACAGACAGACAGACAGATATACATACACAAACATATACACACACATACATACACGCATACATACACGCACACATACACACATACAAACACACACACATACATACATACATACATACATACATACATACATACATACATACATACATACATACATACATATATACATGCACACGCACACACACACACACACACACACACACACACACACACACACACACACACACACACACACACGCACACACACACACACACACACACACACACGCACACACACACACACACACACACACACACACACACATAGATCGATAGATAGTTGATGCACTACAGCTACATATATCAATATGCCTTTCTTGATACTTGCACTATCTTTTTGTATGAAACTGTTTTGCACATTTGCAGCCTACAGTTGACATTTTTATTTCACTGTGCTTAGAATCCCTTGTTTTCTATCCTTCTAGACCTGCTTCAAATTTCCATTCCCTCTCATTCCCTCAGGTCCTCATCCCCCCCCCCCCCACCTCAGCACGATGAGGCGCAGAGCTTCCAGCCGCTTTGCCCCCAATCACTGGCACTCACTCCCACCCAATATCCGAAATATTGATTCTCTCATTCAATTCCCATCTCAAAACCCACCTATTCAAACTTGCATGTTCGACTTCATCTCTTCTTTTATTTATAATTTTACCAGTGGTTTCATCGTTCTTCATTTTGATTGTAAAGTGTAAAGTCCTTGAATGTTTTGAAAGGCGCTTATGAATAACATTTATTCTTGTTATTGTTACTGTTTTGATCACAGTGATATCTGGAACCGTTTTATTGGCCAAACCACCCCCGACAGCTTGACTGAACAATAATAGTCCAGAGATCGTAAAAGATGGGCAATGATCTTGATATAAGTCATGTAGTGTTGTCATTCTCACAGAGAAACAGCAGGATTTGGCTGACCCTTTGTTTATTGTGAGAGATGACATGTCTTGTTGTTATTGTTTGACCAATGCTTGCTTCACGACTGACTGTTTGTACACCATCTGGACAATAAAATACAATACAATGCAATACATATTGATTTATATTGCGCTTTAACAGCTGAAGCCGTAACAAAGCGCTTAACGTGATCAGCTATTATACATGGGAAATAAAGTAGCCTTAATTATATTTCTTTATTGGGTTGCATGCACTTATTTTGCACCTTTGTTATAATCATTTCAACCATATGGAAATCCAATGTCCGGAAAAATGGCAGAAAATATTCCAATACAGTGCAAACAGGGTTTCTGTGATGCAAGCGTGAATACACCCACAAAGCACTTTTGACCTTATGTAAAAGCACAGTAAAATTCAACAGTCTTTTATTTAATATTAGCGTGAAAAAACAGTAATTCATTTCAAATTTCCCCATTGTGGCACTATTAAATGCTTTCTGATTCTGACAATAAATGCATTATTTGTGATCATGAAAATTATTAAAAAGCATTATTTCACCTGTGGATGCCAAAATTGGTAGACCGTACGTGAGCGCTAAAAAAAAAACTGAAAGTCTACAAACGCGACAGAATTTGACTATTCTCAGCAGGCTTCACTATTTGATTTTGGGCTCCTCTTTCCCACTTTCCAGTCAAGGTTTGCAAGAAATGTGATAATGTGTTAATTAGTTAACACATTTCTGGAATTCTCTGCCTATATTCACTCAGTATTAATAAATCCAATTCCACAGATTTGATGAATAATAAATGAATTCAAAGAAAAACACTAGACGAGGCCACTTAATCAGAGCTTGTGAAGAACTTTGCCATCAAAAACTTAAAGCACAGTCGGTGCTGCTCTTGATCCAATAAATACATGATTTGAATAGCAAAGCAAAGGCTTGGGGAGGCCAAAGAGCTTCGGAATTCGGTGCAGAGAAATGCCTGAATATCAGACGATGACTCATTTGTGTCGTACTCAGCAGCAAAATTAATCAAAAGACTATGCAACAGAAAGAATGATGCTTGTGTTGAAAGAAAAGGAATCCATTTCAGACATACGAACATTTTTGTGGGTATAGTATGTCGAAAAATGTTCGGACAGAGATTCTGTAAATTCGATTTTTGTTTACGCGACGGACACCAAGGCTGATCAATCAGCACTATGCTAAAGTATTGCCAATGAGTTCAGGCCCTGATCCGCCGAGCTTGTTTACGATTGGCTGCGTAGAGTTTGTGGGCGGAGAGGAAATCCTTCTTCTCAGTTGAGGCTCCGAGGAGGAAGCGAATGGATATATGTCTTCGTACTAAAGTAGGTGTGAATTTATTTTACGACTTTTCGAGCATCTGTGTTTTAAACTTCCCCTTTCAGTGTTTCACTTCAAGGGCAACCGATACGTCCGGACAAGTTGTGTCCATAATTTGTAAAATGACTTCAAATGACTTCGACTGAGCGCATTTCACAAAGATTCCACCACATATAGCTATATTTTACGTTTTAAGACACGCGGTGAATATTCAGGAAGTCGACGATGCCTGACGTGACGTCATGTCAGGAACGCCCGTGGCCGATAAAGTGACACACAATGCATTTTGGGTACTTTGTTTGGTCTGAAAACATCGAAAAAGGAAAACACACAAATAATGTGATGGTCAATCGTTGTGTGTTGCACCAAGACTACTATTTGATACTAGCTGACACAAATTCCCAGCAGACAAATCAGCCCATTTCCCACGGAGCTTGGGCGCCATCTTGTGCATTTTCTGGGCGCTACATTCGAGTCCAGATGGCACGAATTGATACGGAAGGAGTTTTTTAATCGATTGCAAACATGTATGCGTTCCTCTTCAGAACTATTTGAATCATATTCATAACTGGATGAGTAGCAAGAAAGCATCTGCTCCGAATCTGAACTCTCTGAAGCCATTGTTTTGATTCTGGAGCAAGGTAAGACGTCCTGGAGTGACGTTACGAAGTGGGGGCGGGACTTTCCGAAAATGCCCAATTTGCAGCTCATTTTGTTGCAGTTTTAGCACACTTTAAGTCATTTTTATTGGTGTTTTGCATTGGAGTAAAAATATCAGTCTGCGTGTTTTAGGTATTTTAGATGCTATAAAACGTTTTTCTGATGTTAGTCAATTAGGAAACAAAAAAAAATGGTGTGGGTTGTCCTTTTAACATACATTCCATACAACATATCACACTGAAGCAACTTATGAACAAATTCAACTTACGAACGACTGCTTGGAACGTATCTCGTTCGTAAGGTGGGGAGCGTCTGTACTTCAGGTTTACATTGGTTCGCTTCACAATAAACAGTTTATGGGTGATTACCGTTGACGTAAGGAACAATGGTGCACAAATACAAGACATGGAATCAGCAACAAGATAAACATAGCGCTGCCTCGCCACAGCTTGCACAAGACTGGGTATTAAGGCCACTGCCTCTGGGGCCGTTGTTAATAGTGCCAGAGTCAAATCCATTTGAATAAAAGCACATGAGATATGCACACCCGTGTATACTTATGAGTCTTGACATCGAATCATACACCATGGAGCATTTCTTGACATGAATAAAAAACATGCAGTGCTTGCACAAACTTTACAATAGATATCCTTCAGTATGTGGACCACTCTTGGTATATCACGAACACATGTCCAAAAGCAGTTATGTAAGTGATTTGTTCTAAGTGCCTCTTAACTGTATGGACTCTATTTTTGACTATCCCCAAGGTGGCATGTGTTGTCTCTGAGAATGGAGGTGGTAATGTTACTAATTTTGCAGATGAGTGCAGGCCGACAGATCTGAGGGAAGTAGGGGCCGCGCCACTGTTGAAGTGGATACAGGCGTCTTCAACAGGAGCCAATTAGAATGGTTCCTTTCATTTCCTTTAAATTTGAGTTGCGGACGATCATCTTGACATGGTGGATTTACATATGCTCTGTGAAGTGAGCACTTGGAGACTACCTTCCCGAGTTTTTTTTCTGCCCCCGTCTACCCTAAAACCCCTGTCGCTTAACTCATTCACTGCCAGACGATGTGCGAAAAATGTGTCCACTCCAGTGCCAGGGTTTTTGTCATTGTCACTCGACTTCCAGGAGCCACAGAATATTGGGTTTTAGGATTACATAAACATTTAAAGGACAATTGACGCCTCGGTTGACTCCATAATTTGTAAAATTGCTTCAAATGACTTCTACTGAGCGTATTTTACAAAGATTCCACCGCATAAAGCTATATTTTACGTTTTAAGACTTGCGCTGAATATTCAACTTGTTTTTGAGTTGGTGACGAGTCCTCACGTCACGTCACGGAAGGAACACCCCTGACCGAGAAAGGACAAACTGTAGCAGTCCTTTCATCACGTCAATGCATTTTGCGGTACTTTGTTTGGTCTGAAAAGTTCGTGTTGATCCGTGTTGATGGCAAAATTAGAAGGAAAACACATAAATAACGCGATGGTGAATCGTTGTGTGTTGCACCGAGCTTATTTAATATTCGCTGACAAAAATTTCAAGGGAAAAAAATCAGCCCATTTCCATGGAGCTTTGTCACCATCTTCTTCCTTTTTTGGGTGCTACATTTTCCCCCCAGATACCTCAAAATGACATGGAATAAATTATTTAATCGATTGCAAACATGTATGCTTTCCTCTTCAGAACTATTTGAATCATATTCATAACTGGATGAGTAACAAGAAAGCATATTTTCCGAATCTAAAGCCATTGTTTTGATTCTCGAGCAAAGCAAGACAAGACGTCTTGGCGTGACACCACGGACAAGGGGGTGAGACCTTCTGAAACTGGCCACTTCCGGTTTCAAATTGAAGTAGTTTTTAGACGCTTTAAGTTATTTTTATTGGTGTTTTGCATTTGACTAAAAATATCATACTATGTGTTTTGGGTATTTTAGATGCTATAAAACGTTTTTCTGAAGTCAGTTAGGAAACAAAAAAAATGATGTCGGTTGTCCTTTAAGGCAGCACAAGAAACCTTAGACTCTTCTTTCTTTTTTTCTTTTATCAGAAAAAAAGTTAATAATAATAATAATACATTTCATTTTAAGCGCCTTTCAAATCTCTCAAGGACACTTTACAGGCACAGACATCGTGCTGAGACGGCGATCAGGGGGGGGGGCACACAGAGGTGGAGGGAGGAAGAGGATCTGAGGGAACGAGAGCGAATAGAAATTTGAAGGTCAGATAGTTATAATTCCTAAATTATATGGGTCTCGAGTTATATGAGCTTGAAATGAAGGCGGCTGTCGAAAATACAATGCGATACATACATATTGGTTTATATAGCGCTTTATCAACAGCTGACGCTGGAACAAAGCGCTAACATGAAAAAAAGGGAAATGCTGCCCCCTTTTAGAAGGGAAAAGAGGACATGGCCAGCGGTTTATCGGCACCCAAACAACAACAACAAAAAACATAACGCACTCTACGTCATGTTTTCAATTCCCGAATAAATTCGGGAATAGCAGCGAATGAGTTAAAAGTTATAATAGAATGGCAAACAGCTTGCCAAAAAGCGAAGTCAGGATCTAGCAGCATTTTCACGAATTACAGTAAAGTCTCGTTATATCGATATCGGATATATCGATAGTCCCGGTTATATCGATACTATTTCTATGCACGCACGGAGAAAATTACATGCAAACAGGGTCAGATATATCGATAGTCCCGGTTATATCGATATTTTTTCGGACTCCCTTGAATATCGATATAACGAGACTTTACTGTATTTAAAAGTATTGTCGACAAAAACAGGAAGAAGCTAATCGTTACTCCATGTGGCATGGATGAGATCATCACATTTGTATATTTTTTTGTACCCTACTTTAACAGTAATCAAGCCAAGCCAAATACTCCATCTACAATCGCAATCAGCTGATCATCAATGGCAGCGAGCTTCCGAAGCCCTGCTTTATCAATCTTCCAGGAAAACATTTCATATCATTAATTCATCTTCAATTTGTGTGATGCCTTCCTCTACACAAGATTCATATCAACAAAGACTACTTTGTCGTAATGGCTTTTTTATGAGGAAATCAATTTTACCAGACCAATAATAAAATGCGAACGAAAAAAGTACTTTGACTCCCCGCCTGCTTTAGACAAAAGTATATAAATTGCATAAATTCGTGACACACTCAAAATAAACCTATTTGTCGCAGAGGCTGAAAAAAAAAATGAACTCCACATGTAGTGGTTAAGATCATTTTTCCCCCCCATGTATTGTAGTGCAAAAGCTGTAATTAGTGTCATTGTACTGCTCTGCGGTGTTCAACCCCCTTCAGCTAATGAAAATCAAAACAGCATTTAGCTTGGTTGTGTACTAAATTATCCTGTTACACACAGATGAATGATTGGGAGTGCAAGGCGGTCTACCTATCCTTGAGAGTTTTGAAAGCTGCTTAGAAATGAAATGTATTATTATAATTACCACAAGGGGGGAACTTGCAATTTACATGACAATGTCATACATGAATTCCTTCCAATGGGGTGGATTCTGCTCGGAATGCCCTGATTTTGATACAGATGAGATAAGACTCCTCCCATTCCATTCCATTTTCCGAATCTGAAGCCATTGTTTTGATTCTAGAGCAAGGCAAGGCGTCCTTGCGTGACGTCACGAACAAGGGGACGGGACCTTCTGAAACTCTGCATCTGCAAGGTCATTTTGAAGTAGTTTTGGGACAATTTAACTCATTGGTGTTTTGCATTTAACTAAAAATATCAGTTTTGGGTATTTTAGATGCTATAAAACGTTTTTCTGATGTCAGTTAGGAAGAAAAAAAAAATGGTGTCGGTTGTCCTTTAAATTCACCCATTGTAAAAATGTCTAGGTCTTAACAAAGACAAAAGAAAAGCCGTCAAAATGTTTTTTTCCTCAGTGTTCCTTCTGTAACGCTTCATCTCCTGGGAAATAGTATTGGGTATTGGGGGTAAGAGTGGCTACACCTCTGTATAACCCTCCGTTCAACCCTGTGTGACGGAAAAAAATATTGGCACCGCCCTACCCACTCTCGAGGACTTGCACACTGCAAGACTCCAAACGAGGGTGCGGAAAATCATATTGGACCCTCCGCACCCTGCCCACCACCTTTTCCAGCTACTCACCTCAGGCAAGCGCTACCGATCCATGCGCACCAAATCCAGCAGACATTTAAACAGCTTCTTCCCCCAAGCCATTCACTCTTTGAACAGTCGCCCAAATGGAATTGTATAGTGCCTCTTTGCAATTTTTTTTTGCTGATGATACTAATGCAGCGTGTTCAACCGGAAACACATTCCTTGTGTGTTCTACATACTTGGCAATAAAGATGATTCTGATTCTGATGAACAAATACAAACGCTTCATTCTCAAGATTGAATTGTGTAATTATGCCATAAACGTGTCTTAGACATTCCATGAATTCTTTTTCATGACCTGATCATAGTCTCCACGGATAGACAAGTGACTGTGAGAAATTCATGAGATCGAGCGAACTACTGTAAGAGATCATGAGACGGAATCGAGATAGGACATATAAATAAATCAGATGCGCTCTATTTTACTGCGATCACAAGGCGCTTGATCAAAATATGGAGAATCAAGGATATGAGAACCAAGCCATGACCAAACCATACATCCATCCTTGTTTGACAAGCATGTTCTTGCATGTGAGTGTGGGAGTGGACTATGAATTGCACTCTCTGGTATGACAGCATAACCGCAAGTTTCCCACATTTTGAGATAAGGGCACAACAGTATGTGCTGTTTGCAGTGTCAGTGGAGGTACCAGTCGTATAATTCAGTGGGAAATAACAACATAACGCCAGCAGTGTAATTTCCATCTTCCATTGAAGGGGTGACAGTGAAATTTTAAAATTCAAATTACAACTCAACATGAATTAAGATGATGTGTAGTGCCAAAGACACATCTGAACACAATAACCCTGACTATTCATGAGAACACCATTGATGCCACAGTGGAGAGATCATCAGGTTACAACTGTAAACAACAATCTGAAATATACATAGAACAGGTATTCGCAAAATTGACCAAGTGATAATTTAAAAAAAAAATCTAATTGCATCCAGGTGATAAAAACAGCAACACTGTAACAACAACAGCAACAAGACGTAGTGCACATTGAGCTCTGAACGCAACACCACGTATGGCCTTAAGTTATGAGCGACTTCATTTTTGGGTTGGTCGTTCATTTCACAGCAAGTGTAAATTTGCCACATGGTACAGGGATATATTCTTCAAGGTAGAGCATTCAAATTGTTTAGTTGCACTCAGCTGAAGGTTAAACAAAAATAACAACAAAATAACAAAATAAATAAATATATAATAATATATATAATAATATATAATAATATATAATAATATATAATAATATATATATTATAATAAATATATATATATATAATAATAATAAATAACATATATAAAAATAAATAACAAAATAACATTTTAGTCTGAATGCTAACCTAAAATGTGAAACTCCAGGGAAACATGGGCTAAGAATTAGCTCTATGTGGCTATGTTGTTCCCTTTAAAGCAATGGGTATCTGAACACTAGAGGTGCTGCAACATATATACCATACCATATAACACTGCTCACATTTATTCAATTATTAATCCTTTACATAGAACAACTATTACTGCCACACTGAGAAGCCGATTAGAGCTGAGCCTCCAGTATAGCATATTTGGATCTATATGTTATACTCAGCTAGGTCTTCAGTAGTGCTACTTCTCAATCAATTTAGGCTGAAAAAAGCGTGTGATTTACTACCAGTCCACTAGAGGGTACCATTAGCCAGGAAATAACTAACAACCTTTCTAATTATGTCAATTTTTTTCTTGAAAAGTCCAACTTGAAAATAGCTTTAACAGTAAATCTAAAACCAATTCCATTTCTTCTCCTCTTTCAGCCATTGTGGGTTGATAAAACCGCAATTAAATCAACACAATGCATTTTCTGAAGCAGCTCGCTCCCGATACAGTATGCTAGCCCAGGCCAGTATGCACTTATCACTCACGGCGAGTGCTACTATGATTTGCTACTGACTAGCCAATCATAATTTGCGAAAACTGTGATGTTACTAGCGCCATCCAGCAGGCCTTGAGTTGCCAACTCAAACTCTGATTGGTTAAAGCAACTGCTTCATTGCCATTGATTTCTGCAGAACTGATTATGAAGGCATCCAGGTAGATTTCTGACCCTGGTAACAAATGATGGCTGACATGTGATTTGTTAAATGCTTAAAAAACACAGAACTAAAAGCAGCAAAACAGGGGGAAAATAATAAAATGAAACTGAAAGACAATTTGGAATTATTTAATAAGAATTCATGGACAAAATATAATTTACATTAGTCTGTGATTCAGGTAATTTTAGGCCAGCAGAGAAGGCGTTGCAGGCCCTGACGGCCCACCACTGGTTATACTGCTCCAGGTGGCCAAGACATATACACCCGAATGAACACCACAATAAATAAATATCATATTTTTCCCAGTAGTTCTGTTTTAATTAGTTTAAATAAAGTCACAAGTGCATGTTTATTTTATAAGCATAACATTATAGTATTATATTACTAATTTAAAAGCACATTTGCTTTTTATGGTTGGTTTTATGTTTTTTTTTTATGGGGATGGAGCAAATTAATGGCATCCCCATTCATTCAACAAGGCGAAAGATGATTTGAGTGTTTTAAATTACGATCGTGGTCATGTATTAAATTAAACAGTGACTTCAAGGCACAACTGCACCTCACCAACACTTCCACAACAATCAGCCCACTGCTTGTCTTTATTTGATGAAAATATAATGGCATTAGATAATATTCAATTGGGAAATTGTCTTAATGGTGTTTAAGAAAGGCCCTTGCAAATAAAGGATACTCAGTCTGATTCATTTTCGAAACCCACAAGAGCTGAAATGTTCGCAATTGCTAGAATTTAAAGTAAGAGAGAAATTGTGTCTTTGATGAATTATGGCGAGTGAGAGCATAGAAACACACTTTCAAACGATGCATTTCAACTCACAGCATCAGTCCGACATATTGAGCTTGACTCGCTAAGATGTTCTTCAACCCACACTGACCCACGGGGTCCACTTCTGAAGAATCTTATTATTGCATGCAAAGCTGTTTGCTCAAACTGAAGTAGAGTTCACATTGTTTTTGTAAGTATAGGACAGACGCAAACGAAAGGTTAAGGTTGATCTTGTTTCACTTACATGTTTAATGGAGTGTTTAATGAAGTCATAGCCTCCACGCTGCAATATCAACAGAACATTTGAATACAGATGATTTTAATGCGGTTGCAGCAGACAGTACATGACAAGAGGTACTTGTTTGTAAAATTTAATGCAATGCTACAAACAATAAATGCAAATCCATTGGTGTTGTGTTTTTTCACCAATTCCGAATGACTTTATGGATGGATGGGTTCGATTAGCCTTTATTAGTCTTGCAGTGGATACATTTACATTTCACAGCAGCAAAGTGACAAAAGTAAGAAGAAATGGAGGGAAGAAATAGAAAAACAAAATACAGGACTTGCTGTAAAGGCAGCCACTCTCGCGGCGCCATCTTGAAGTTAAAAACAACAACAAAAAACTAAATAACAAATAATGTGACACAACAGAAAAGCCACACATTCTTAATTTTAAGCACTTTCTGCGCCCTATTTGTTGCATGAAGCAGTTCTCGATGAAAGAGGACAGGATAAAAGCATCCTTTTCACCAATGGATCACACGTCATGGTGGAATGTGCACGTCTACTACAAGATAAATGTTGAAAGCAAACACGAAGCTGTCGCATCCATTGACGAATAGAGACTGTCTCACATTTCCAGTCCCACGTAAATCCATTTCAATTCCAAGCCGCGACTGACACTCCATGCATCCATCCAGCCGCAGACTGTCCAACAGCACCAACCTTTCCACTAAACAAAGCGGGGCTGTGAAAATGCTGCCCATTACGGCCGCAAAAAAAGCATAATCGCCCCAGAGCGGTCCAGCACCAAATGACATTCCTCCCAAATCAAAAACAGTGCTGACATATTCGAAATTAATTTTCGGGATACAAACTTTTTGCCTTACACACTCTGTCTGGGAACCAATTAAGTTCGTAAGCCAAGGTATCACTGTATTTCAATAATATATGTTATTTTGCGGTATTTTGCTTGCTTTTGGTTTCATATTAGCATTATGTGTCACAGATAATACATTTCAAAATGAAACGCTTTCCTTCTACTGTACAGTTTAATAAAACTAGAAGTACTTTAATTTCTTATGTTATTTATGTACAGTAAAGTCTCGTTATATCGATATTCAAGGGAGTCTTATGTATCGATTTATGTATTAATTTTCTCCGTGTGTGCATAGAAATAGTATTTTGATCTGTTTGGCCTGCAGCGGCTCAGTCCAACGTGACCAGCTGCCTGGTCGTTGGGAACAATTGATACTGGCTATATTACATTTAATAACAATAACAGCAGCAATTTAGTGCCCCCTGCAATATGGTACGGGCGACGTTTTGGCACACATTTCCGGAACACATTTGGTCTGTGTGTGAATTAAAGTACAGTAAAGTCTCGTTATATCGATATCGGATATATCGATAGTCCCGGTTATATCGATACTATTTCTATGCACGCATGGAGAAAATTACATGCAAACAGGGTCGGATATATCGATAGTCCCGGTTATATCGATATTTTTTCGGACTCCCTTGAATATCGATATAACGAGACTTTACTGTATAAGGTGATCATTGACGTTATCCTTTTGACAAAACAGAGGGAGGGAAAAGGGATGGATAGAGAAGTGAACCGTGGATATTGTTCAAGGAGTCATTTCAAAGTCAATGAGTGTTGAGTGTTCATATGCATAATACATGTTTGGGGAGTTTACTCGACTGATGTTATTTAGATACGAATCCATATGATGACATATTCTGGCCCGTGTGTACTCGCTCAAAATGAAATAGATAAATCCCAGCATGTTCATATTTGTCCCACGTGAATGAGGGCACTGTGTTACTTGTCAGGGAACGGTGTGGTACATTTCAACACTAACATAACATTGTTTGTTGTCTCCTTCCTCTTGTCAACCACAGAAGTTTTTTTTTTTGTGTGACAGATCTTCATTCCCACAGCCTCTCACCTCTTAAAACGTTCGCCCCATAAAAGCTCACGCCGCTCATGTTCTCAAACATTTTTGAGTAATTCCTTAAAGCAACATTGGATTAGTTAACGCGTCCATCTCACATTGCAGAGGTTTGATTCCGACTCCGGCTATCCTCTGTGCAGTGTGCATGTTCCCTCCATACCTATCTGTTTCTTCAGCCGTCATCTGTACTTCTTTCGACTGAAGAAACCTTTTCATCAATGAACCACTCTTGTATGACTGAGAGCTTACACAGACTCTCCATACGTAGTTTTTTTTTTTCTCCAGGTACTCCCACATTCCAAAACAATCATGGCAGGAATACTTTAAGATTGTCCCTATGATTGAATGTGGGTGCGGACGGTTGTCCGACACTGTGTGCTCTCCAATTTGGCTGGCAACCACTTCAGATTGTTCCCCGCCTACTACCTGATGACATCTGGGATACGTTTCAGCACCCCACGCAACCCTCGTGAGGATGAGCGGATTAGAAACCGAATGGATGGATTGGGTCTCCTCTCTCACCCAACTCTCAGTAAAACAGATGAGGTTTTTCAACTGAATTCATGGCCATCTTATACTTTACTGAACAGCCAATATTACAGGCAAAGAGTTAAGACTGGCAATGAATGTCTGCTGTCACATTTCCTTAAACATTCTCTCACTCGACCTCTCAAAACTCTTCTAGAAGTCCAGTTTTGATTTACCGCATTTATTCGAGTATAACGCGCACAGTGTATAACGCGCACTGCTAATTTTCAATTAAAAATCTGTGTAATTTTTTGTTTCACTTTTGGTATTGGTAATTGTACAAAACAACAATGTTTAACTCACATTTCAGTCTGGGTGAGGCGAGGAAAGGAAATGAAGTGTAGCTCAAGAAATGGAAATCGACAATAAAAAAAGGGCCATGCGTGTGATCCGGGTCTTTCCGAGAATCGAAACTGAACCTTAACAACAGCGACTATGTCAATGAGGAGAGCTGACACTGGGGAAAAAGGATGCTTGTCATTCAGAATGTCTTGCCCCAGGGCCCAACCATGCTCATTCACGAAATGTTAACCTCAGCTTCATCAACTGGTCGTAAAATGGATTTCACTGAGCACACAGTATCTGTGTAGAAACATTTCACAGGTGTCTGTCATGCCATTCCTGCGGTCCTATTATGAAGTAAAACGTTTAATGCAGCCCCATAGCATCTAAGGAGATCACACTTTTTAGTAGCTTGCCTGTGGGGCCTAAACATTTCCGATTATTGTCCCTGGTGTTACACAATTGCCATTGGCGGTGACAGATTAACAGTTTGCCTTTTCTGATAATTGAAACACTTTTGATCATATGCTCAAATTGTTATTGTGGCAGCAGTACATGAGTGAAATGAACTGTGAAAAACTGTGGACCTTAGAAAGATTTTTTTTTTCATCAGAGACAGAAAGCTTGCAGACGAGGTGTCCATTATTGACGCTTAACTCACAGGTGCACTCATCGCAAGCAAGGCCCTTCAGGCTCACGCTGTTCTTGTGCTTCAGGAGATTTGGTGAAACTAAGGTAGAATATGCTTCTCTGCCTGGGCGTGTCCACCCTTCCCTTTTCAACAATTGAGACTAGCATAAACTAATTTCTGAAATGTTAACTCTTTGGTCAAAAATGCCCATATCTTTCACATTTTTCTTTTTGAAATCACTCTACCGAAGCTGTAGATGTTGTTTAAGTGCTATATTATTTATTATTGTCGCGGCTTGGAATTGAAGCGGATTTACGTGGGACAGGAAAAGTCTCTTTTCGTCAATGGACGCTACAGCTTCGTGTTTGGTTTCAACATTTAGCTTGTAGCAGACGTGCACATTTCACCATGACGTCCCTGATCCACTGGTGAAAAAAGACGCTTTGATCCTCCAAATTTCTTCACTGCGAGACGAATAAAGGTACATCCATCCAGTGCTTCGTACAACGAATATGGTGCAGAAAGTGCTTTTGTGTTGTGTCACATAATTTGTTATTTATTTGTTATTTGATGGCGCCTTGAAAATGGATGGCTTTACAGCAGGTCCTGTATTTCGTTTTTTCTACTTCTTCCTGTCCTCCTACTTTCATCACGTTGCTATTGTAAAATGTAATTTTTTTCACTGCGAGACAAATAATTGCCAATCCAATTAATTAATGATTGTATTAGTTGAAGAGAAAACAACACCAATGTTCCCAATGTCGTTGGGCCAGCAGAACAAAGAGATAATGAGATTTGGAGGAATTTGGAGGCGGTGTTGTAGCCAATACCATCAGTCTCGGGAGAATTTGGAGGCGGTGGTGTAGTCTATACCATCAGTCTTCGGGCAGCAGGCAGGAGACACCCTGAATCATTTGAGAGCCAATCACAGGGAATTATTATTTTGTTAAAGAGGGATTTTCATTTCAATCCATTTTCTGAAATTCATCTAGTTTCCGCATAAGGGTCACGACGTGCTGGAACCTGTCCCAGTTGTCTTCGGAAATGAGTGGGGTATAATCTGAACTGGGTGCCTGTCACGGTTTGCGAGGTGGTGATGGCGGGTTCGGATCCCAAAAAGCAGGCAGGAGGGAGCAGGAGGTTGTTTGACAAATTGTATTAAAATAAAGTCAGCAGGAAGAAAATGTAAAACATCAAAATGATCTGAATGGAAAAAATACAAAGTAGCAAAAGAAGACCAAAAGTAAAAGCCCGCCAAGGTTAAACAAACACGTACACGATGCATGCTGCAACCAAACAAACAATGAATCTGCACCGGATGATCGTGCCAGGTGTCCTTTTAAGTGTCATTGATTATAACGACCAGCACCTGCGAGGCTGCCGGCAGGGCTGACGTCGCTACCCGCTGGTCGCCAATCTGATCGGGACGACCAGCACCTGCGCAGGTGCAGGCGGGGCCGACAGCGCCCCCCGTTGGTCGCCAACCAGATCATGACAGTGCCAGGGGACACAAAGACAAACAACCTCGCTGGCCAAAACCAAAATCTAGAGCAGGGGTGTCAAACTCATTTCACATCGTGGACTCGGTATTGCAAATTTCTGCATCACGTTGCAAATCAATTATTTCTACCTGGATTTTGACCGGTAGATCAGTAGCTTTAACTGGAAAATGTGAGCGAAAAACTGAAAATTCTGTCTCAAGTTCATCAAATACCTGAAAAAGTTTCTCAAACTCCCACAGTAATCCTGAAATCTTGTCTTTGTACCGCCTCACGTCCGCATCAGGTCTTGCGGTTGCGCATTGAAACCGCGGTTGAAAAATGAAAAACACTGCTGTTTTCTTCTACGTTGATCGAAAATGCACCACTCTGCCCCTTAGTGGACAATCCTTGAATCACACCTCATTAAAAATATGAATTCCATGTCGTTTGTGCATTTTTCCACTTTTAAAATCCCGCAGGCCTGATTAAACCTCCTTGGGGTCCGTTTCCGGCCCGTGGGCTGTATGTTTGACACCCCTGATCTAGTGTTAAAACAAACACCGACTGTGCGTCTTTTTTCTGTGACTGTAAAGTGTCCTTGAGAGCTTTGAAAGGTGGTTAAAATGTAATGTATTATTATTATTATTATTATTATTATTATTATTATTGAGGTTTACTCAAGAACTTCAGTCAAGTGTACAGGTACATGTTTAACAATCAAATATCACTCGCAAGTTTAATACTGCAAACTCCTCCTATCAACACCTCCACAATTGTATGATCATTATCACCGTGTCATATTCATAAGGCTTAATCAATCAATAAAATAAGCACGAGTGACAACGGATGCAATTTGTGGCACGCAAAGCAAGACAAAGTGTAACACAGTATGAGAACTACAAGGTCAAGTTGATGGCAGCTGCTCGCATGGCTTCCTACTGCAATCACATTGATATTTTTAAACCAGCCCAAAAAGAAAACTTGAGTGCACATGGGTGGTGGGTGATATGGCAGTGTCACAACACAGCGGCTTTAAGATGTCTTACACGCTTTTCGCCCCTCTGATTTTATTGTTCTGTATTCATTGGAGTGCGTGTTCTTCTTTTGTTAGTTTACGCATTGATGCTTCAGTAAAACTATGGTATGGCGGCCTGCAATCTGGAGTGACTGACGAGAGCATTAAGGTCTTCACAGTGTTGACATCTCTGAAAGGACCACAAACCATATCTAACAAAGACAATACTGATCAGAAAATATGTTTACAGCCTCTATTTTTAACCCTTTTCACACTCAAACGTTTTGCGGGCCGCATACATCCCATGCCAATGAGGTCAGTGTGATTATTGCTTGACATACCACTGATGTCATCACGTCGCTTGTATGCCCAAGTAGGAGGAGATCAAATTCAAGTTGAAATAAATGTTATTGTCAAATGGCAGTGTTTGAAATAACATCTCCCCCGGGCAGAAACTTCTCCACAAACTTCAACTCATCCATAATTCTTCAGCCCGGATCATCACCAGAACCTCATCCTTTCAAAACACATCACCCCTGTCCTCCCATATAGAGCACCACTGGCTCCCGGTCAAATATAGAATCAACTTTAAGATTCTTCATTATACATTTAAAGCTATCCATAACCTTGCCCCCCATACCTATCTGACCTTCTTCAAGTTCCCTCAGATCCTCTTCCTCCCTCCGCCTCTGTGTGCCCCCCCGCCCGTCTCAGCACGATGGGTGACAGAGCCTTCAGCTGCTCTGCCCCCAAACTTTGGAACTCACTTCCTCCCAACATTCATAACATCTAGTCTCTTCCCACCTTCCAGTCCCATCTACAAAACCAACTTATTTAAAATTACATTTTCTGTGTAGCAATGAGAAGGTTTCTTCAGCCGTCATCTGTACAAAAGTGAAGGTTTCGGACGTTTCGCCTCCTATCCAAGAGGCTTCGTCAGCGAACTAAAGTCTGACTGGTCGTATCGGCCCCATGTATATATCCCTAATGTCCAGACATGGTGGCGCCGGACACAGCTATGATAGGTCCCTACTCTCAGGTTGGGGGGGCAGAGGACCCCTCCCTGTGGCCCCACTGATTGTTCCTACATTCCAGACTAACGACTGGCCTATTACCTCCACTCCCACCGGTATCACCTCATCAGCATAACGACCCTCATCAGCATTACGAAAGTTGCCTAACCTGTTTTGCCTAAGCAGGCTATTATTATTATTATTATTATTATTATTAATATCCATCCATTTTCTTCTGCTTATTGTTTTGGCAAAAGAGCCAGCTGCCTAACATGGCAATGTTGGATATGCCAGAAACACCAGAATACGCCATGACATCCAGTACTGATTCTCATCCTCTAGTTAAGACTCATTTTTTGTAGAAGCTGCAAGACGAAGTTGTTGATTTTTTGAAACAGTTAATCCCCGAAACTTGGAAACAGCCTCATTTTTAAATGTCCTTTCTTGGAATTCACTCAGAGAGATTCTAGTTGTGATGTGCTGTGTGTGTGTGTGTAGGTGTGTCGTTTCCAGTTCCTATCCAGCCAAAGATTTCTGAAGCCTGCTTTCGGAGCTGTGGAATGAATATGCTATGAATCCCATCTAACACTTTTGTAATGAGGAATGTCTGTGGTCTTCAGTATGGGATTTGAGAATACATTTGGCAAACACAAGTTGGTGCCGCGCATATTTTTATACTGGCAGCATGACTGACCAATCTTCTGTCTTTGATGGGTACTGGGTATCGACTTTCATCATTATACTGCAGTTAGTAAAACACTGGTGTGTCTGTTGTTTAACCAAGAGTGACAAAAACATTTTCAAAATAATGACAGACTCTCTCTGCTGGGTATTGTCATTCTAATCGTGGCTGCGTGTTTAAACATAAGCTGTTTTGGACTTGGAGTTAGCACATAAGGTACGTAACGAACTGCTCTGATGTGATAGTTTCACATCGGCTGCACATCTGTTGAAATAAAGGCCAGCAATGAGACTGACATGCTATCAAAGACTGGCAAGATAACACATACAAATACAAGGAGTTGTCTTATGTTGTGCACGCTTCACAAGTTCATTCAAATAATAGATGGAAGTGGAAGCGCCATTTTAGATGAAGATGTTCAATCTAAAAGTGTTTACATTGCATGTGAAAATCAAATACAGTAAAGTCTCGTTATATCGATATTCTCGGGAGTCCGAAAAATATCGATATAACCGGGACTATCGATATATCCAACCCTGCGCGCATGTAATTTTCTCCTTGCGTGAATAGAAATAGTATCGTAATAAGCGGGACTATCGATATAACCGATATCGATATAACGAGACTTTACTGTATGTCATATCAGGATTGTTCCTTGATGTGGGAGCGATTCTCAATTACGAGGCTAATGGCAGTCGCGTGGACACGGGAGGCGCATCGGTATTCCCGGATGTACTAGGTGAGCGCAACTTCTTACTGGTCATTAAATGTTTTCAACGTACTCCTATTCATTCTATACGAAGAGAACATTTACGGTACGCCACATGACGCATTGCAAATAGCTGCCACCTCCTCAACTGTCGAGTGCACAATGTGGCAATGCACTCCCTCCACTTTTATAACAACTTTATTTAATCGAGGGCACTTAAGGGCCCGTGACAACTCATTATCTTGCTTCAGCAACTTTGTGGTTTGCACCCAAGACAAACCACAAAGTTGCTGAGGCACAGTGAGGCAAAACCAAACAGTATCAGTACAATAATTAGGTGGCCTTCAGCATCTTAGCTATTCAACAAGAGAAGGGGGGTTTGTGAAACCACAAAAAAAAAAAAAGGCAAGCATCGTCTTGGATAAAGTTGAACAGTTACGTCGCAACAGTAGTTCAAAAACAAAGTTGATTTAAGCATTGTTGAGCTTACCTTAGTGAGATTAGTGAGTGGGTGTGCTGCTGATGGGTCATTGGTGTTTCAAGTGGAGGGCGGACGCATCAAACCTTCAACCTGGTGTGGCAGTAAAGGAAGCAGATGACAAAAAGACTTGTAGATTCGGTGCGCATCGCCACAGAGTCCGCCCGCAGTCAGCAAGCAGCAGTCGCAGCGCTTTCACAGTCGCGCTCAGCTCGGAGAGATTCGATAGGAATGAACCAGACGGACTTGCTGCTGATGTCTCTCCCCGACTCTGGAGCTCACACTGACTCTTCCGATCTCTGCTGCTTGCTCTGCTTTCTCCCGCTCTATTTAAATGTCTTTCTTGCACACACATGGATTCCCCACATCGCATCTCTCTCTCTCTTTCTTTCTCTTTCTCTCCACTCTCTATCTGGTACTCACATGAACACATAGCCCTCTCACTCAGGGTGGTTGCCCCACATTGTAGATTGTCTTTCAATGGACACCAATATCCCTGCCCGCGTTTATTGATATGTTCTTATCATACCACCGCCATCAATCTGGGTAAACCCAAGGATAGGACAAAGAGATAACACGGAAAAGCGACAGGATGATCACCAAATGACCAACCTGCCCGCGTGAGGGTTCCTGCTGCTTTGGGTGAAGGTGACATGGGTGACACGGCTTTGCTTTGAAGTGCAAATGAAATGTCATGCGTGTTAGCTAGTGAGCCCAAATACTACAGCGGTGAAGGCACGCTTGTGGCTGTTTCTATATTCACATGTGCCACGCTAAATTGAAATGCAATTTTCGAAAACTTCAGAGGACACGACTGCAAGCACAATTCACAAAAGGAAATAAAAGATGTTCAATCCTTGGTCGTTTCTGTGCTTCAGGGTGAATGACTGTGACCTTTAATGTTGAAATTCATTGAGGTGTACACAGAAGTACAATGGAAACTATTTAAGCCATCCATTATCTAAGCAAGAATCGAACCCATGACGCTGCGAGACAGAGGTGCTAAACAGTTGATAATAATATTAATAATAATAATAATACATTTCATTTCTTAGCGCCTTTCAAAACTCAAGGTCACTTTACAATCACAGGAAGTTTTTAAGCCAAGGGGTTCGTTAATCGAGGTGTCAGTGTATTCTGCCATCTCTTTTCCAAGCAATGGGTACGGGAGCTATTTTATCAGCAAATGAAATGGCACTTGTTCAGTATCAAATTATTTGGTTCTCTAATAAGAAAAGAATCTGTCAAGCTTTGTTTGGTCAATTGATTTTGTTACAACTGATTTGCTGGGTGCAAGAGGCAGCCATTAAATGTGAGTGGAAGAAACGCAGGTTCATCAAGAGGGCAGAGCCATCATTTGCATCACAGACATATTTTGAAATATCCATCCATCAATTTTCCGTACCGCTTATTCCTTATTAGTGTCGCGATAGGTGCTGGAGCCTATCCCAGCTATTTCCGGACACTAGGCGGGGGACACCCTGAATTGGTTGCCAGCCAATTGCAGGGCACTATTTTGAAATATTTGGGCATGAAATAGAGTGTACCTGCACAGTGTTATCCAAAGCGATAAAAATCAACCGCGGGCTTGAGGGGTAAAGTTGGCTTCAGTTTTACAGTTTCATAATCACCATCTATGGTGGGATTGAAGATTTGATCAAAGGATCCTTTGAAAGAACATTTTTGTCACTGTCACATTTGAGTATACAATTCTGCACAAATATTACTGGATGTTGTTATATAAGAACTCAGAGACAATGATGGTCAAAGAAACATTTATATTTTAGGAATGTATAATGATATCACAGGTTATTATGAAACAGATCTTCAAGTTCTCAATGCCTTCCTGTCCCATCGCTGTATTGTGTCTACGCCGACATTCAACTGAATTCTGGGGAATAAATATTTAGAGAAAGGGAGAATTGAGTGAGCTTGTTAGAAAGAATTGTTGGGAGATTGGATTGACATTTTGTGTTTTCCAATTTTCAGAGGTGCAAGAGAATGAAACCAAAAACAAGGAAATCAGCTGACCAAGGAAATGTAGCATGCCTGAAATGTTCAGAATTTTCTAGCCATGCAACTTTTCCATGGATCAACTGATTTGATTGTTTTTTTTTACTTCACACATGCCAGTGGAATTTATTCAACATTGATACGACATGTCATACTGCAACGCAACCATCATCAACCGTAGTGATCACGCACTTGTTATTCCTATATTAGTTTTTCTGAGTATCGATTCGCCCGCCTACTGCCCGACGATGAATCCAGCGCAATCCCCCACCACGATCCTTAAAAGCGATAAAGCGCATCGGAAAATGGATAGATGGCAAGGATCAATTCTTGTATACTAACGATGAATTGTTGATGTCGTAGACATTAAAAATCTAAAGTAACAATAGTTTTGTTTGACGTCCTTCACAAGAGTATCGCGTATCCAAGCTTTTGTGACAAATACATCACTGTTGTGCAATTTTTTCAAAGTGAATCTGCATGTGTGTGTATTTGTATGTAATGTGGCAAGAAAACAACCAAAGCAGCCATCTTTAGCGGGTAGGGTGGTACGATTTTTTTTTTTCCCCTCCATCCTAACTGTCCGTTAATCTACAATTAGTTTAACTTGTAGTAGACGTGTACATTTCACCATGACGTCCCTAATCCACTGGGGAAAAAGACGCTTTGATCCTCTCCTCTTTCATTTAGAACTGCTTCATGTAACAATGAGGCTACAGAAAGTGTTTAATAATGAATGACTCTCTGTATCTTTGTGTTGTCATATTATTTAGTTTTTTGGGTCATTTTACTTCAAGATGGTGCCACGAGAGTGGCTGCCTTTCCATCAGCTTCTGTATTTTATTTTTCTACTTCTTTATTTCCTTTCCTCTTTCATTCATTACTTTGCTGCTGTGAAGTGTAAATTTCTCCACTGCGACGCTAATAAAGTTGCTTTGAAAGGCGCTTGAAATAAAATGTATTGTTATTGTCAATCCAATCCAATTAGAAGTATATTTTTTTCTAATAATAAATATAAATAAACAATAAAACAATGGTGTAAATTACTCTGATCACATTTCCATTTCTAAACGTCGGTTCCAAGCTTACTTTATCCAGTACTTATCGTGAAAAGAGTACCTTTTATATATGTCATGTCATCTTCGATTGATACAGTAGATATATGGCTGAAATTTCCATGAGTATTATTTATGTGTTTGCCTGAAGAGGGGTTGTGGCTTTGCTGCGTGCTTTTGACCACTGTGAAAAGCAAATCAACTGCTCACGCATCCCTCTGGCCATCTCTGTTGTGTTTTGCAAGACAGTGTGACTACATGATTGAAGAAAATCCCAAGCTCAGTCCTCAGGAACAGCTCATTCACAGGCGCATTATAACACACACACACACACACACACACACACACACACACACAGCAAAGTTATTATATGCTTTCTGGACACGTGTAAATTGCAGAGCATAGAGCACGAAGGACACGCATCCTCTTGTTTTGGCGAAAGAAGGTTCTCATCAACATCATGGACCATTTTTCATATGGCGTCAGTGGCATGAACGGCAGAGCCATTACCTCAGGAAGCCTGCAGGGCCTAATTTAGTAGATGAATCATCAGATCTCCATTCCCCTATAGGGACAAGTCATGAGTAGCACGCAAATCAGGTGACCTGATATACACAGTGATACGTCGGTTTACAAACCCCTTGGCTTACGAACTTTTCGGTTTCCGAACGTTAAATTTATGAACATTTTACCTTGGCAGACGAACAATTTTTCGGGATATAGACGGAGCTGCCACAATGAGTGATGTGTCGTTCGCAAACGAGCCCGTTCTCCTAACAAAAATGGCAGCCGACTGTTTTTGTCCTCTATTGCCTGCCCCCAGTATTCTTTTAAAGCCATGTGATTTGTCAAGAATGCAGCAGTGAGGGGGGGGGGTTTATAGACAGAGAGAGAGTGAAGCCATTCTCCAAAAAGAAAATGGCTTCCGACTTTCTTTGTCCTCTATTCCCCGCCCCCAGTCTTCGGTTAAAGCCATGTGATTGGTCAAAAACGCAGAAGTGAAGGGAGGTGGTTTAAATATTAACGAGATAGGCAGACGGCAGTGAGAGTGTTTCAACTTTTATAGTTCAAAGGCAGAATGGAGACTGCAAGGTTAAATTAGCCCATCAATCAGGCTCTACAAAGAACCCCCACAAGCCATCTGTACACTTGATGCAAAAAGCTATCAACCCAGCTAAACAGAACACAATTGATGAGGAACTACATAAAATTAGTACAGGTTTGCTTGCAACGAAATGGTGGACATTTGGAACACATCTTGGGAAAGAAAGCCATAAATTGACTAAAAATTGACAGAAATAGCTGACACTATCGTCAGTGGTGAATGAAACTGAATAATGTGTGGTTTTAATTTGAAATAAATAGCTTTTTAATCAAAGCCACAATTGAAATTTTCATGGGTACGCATCTTTTTGGGTCATTTTTTGAACTTTTTTGAACCAATCCTGGGTCATTTTTATCAAACTGATGCCTGGCAGTCGTGCAGCCGAACCCAGAAAAAGAGAAAAATAGAGCAACGGTATAAAAATAGTTTCATTTCTTACAGGGAAAGTGGAAAGTACAGCAGCTTCAATCGGTTATGGTGGAAACGTGGCGCAATGCTGCCTAGGGTGTTCTGATCAAGAGCAATGACAGTGGAAGACTCAGGCCAAATTCATCTAATGGTTACCCATTTTCTGTTTCAGGATGCTCCTCCAACTATGATGTAGATATTCACTCAGAACAACTAAATATGCGTTTTATTTTTACTTTTTCAATAGTTTTAAAAGTCTTGCTATTTTATTCCTAATGCTAAACCGACCCTATGGGTTGGATCAGTGGGTATTAAACTCGAGCCTTTGGATCGCTTGCGGCCTGCCTCTACATTTTCCTGGCCCACTTAACTGGACCATAGATGAATAATGTTTTTTTTTTTCACACTGGCCACATCATCGAAACGTGTACATGCATAGGACTTTACATTCTAATCCACAGGTGTCAAAGTCAAGGCCCGCGGGCCAAATCCGGCCCGCCACATCATTTTTTTTGGCCCGCGAAAGCAAATCAAACTTGTTAAATTCCATGATGATTGCTAAAATCTGAGCCAAAATTTCATATTTTTGGATGTCAACCACAATAAAAGTCATTATTCTTGACTTCAGATTTGAAAACGAATTATTCATTAATTTGCTGTGTGCTCTATATGTAATATTTGAAGGGATTTAAACATTCTAATGGGTTCCCCAAATTCATAACGGCCCTCGAGAGGAAACCATAACTACAATGTGGCCCGCGGAAAAAAATGACTTTGACACCCCTGTTCTAATCCATCCTTCTACAGCCGCCACCCCTCTAGTAAAAAAAGTGATAAAAGTGATTGGTTATTATTTATTTTATCAGCAGAATCAGAATCAGAATCAGAATCATCTTTATTGCCAAGTATGTAGGACACACAAGGAATTTGTTTCCGGTAGAACACGCTGCACTAGTATCGTTGTCAAAAAAACTGCTAAGTGGCACTATACAGTTCCATTTTGGCTACTGTTGAGCAGTGTTATTTTATTAATTAGAATATATTATTTTCTGTTTGTTTCTCTTCTCAAGATCCCAGAAATATTTAACTCATACTGATATTGAAAATATAATGTAGAGCGCCATTCCCAAATGTGTTTGGGTTTTGGTTTTTCATGCTGGGGTGCCAATAAAACGCTGGCCGGACCTCTGGCAATGTTTTTCCCTTCCACAAGGGGGTATAATTTCCGTTTTTTTCCATGTTAGCGCTTTATTCCAGCTTCAGCTGTTGTTAAAGCGTGACGTAAACCAATATGTATGTATTGCATTGCATTTTGGACAGCCACACTCATTTCAAGCTCATATAACTCCAGACCCATATAAATTTGGAATTAACTCTTTACTTCTGATGAAAGAAAACAGTCTAAGGTTTCTTACGCTGAATTGAATGTTTATTTAGTCTTAAAACTCAATATTCTGTGGCCTTGGAATTTGAGTGACAATGACAAAAACGCTGACACTGGAGTGAACACATTTTTACATGTCTGACAGTGAATGAGTTAATGTTTGATTGTGTGTGACAAACAAAAGTTTTGAGTAGAAAAAAAAGAAGTGATTAAACTCGTTTCTGCAATTTCTATGCATGTTTTTACTGTTTATGAAGCTTGAAACTTGATATGTCCCTGCTCATAGCAGAGTCCGGCATCGCCATGTCTGGACAGTAGGGATTTATATATAGGGCCTAAACTACCAGTAAGACTTTAGTTTGCTGAGGATGTTTCTTGGCGAAGAAGCGAAACGTCCGACACCTTCAAAGAAGTACAGATGACGGCTGAAGAAACCTTTTCATCGATGAACCACTCCTGTACGACTGAGAGCTTACACAGACTAGGAAAATTCCATCAATTTGATGTTGATGTCATTGTCACTTATGCTTTCCTGCCCTTCATTCTCTCTCAGATGGACTCACTCAAATTGTCAGGCCAAGCACAGGAGCGGCACATGAATTCATGCTTGGGAGTTCGAGCGTGTGTGGATGTCAGTGATATAAATGAATGAAAAAATGAGCAATGTAGTGGTGAGACAGCCGACTACAGGTCATGGTGAAAGATTTGATGAATGTGTTCCACATTCTTGCCTGGCCTTCTCGCTCAGTGGAGAAGTCACAGGACCAATGTGACCATGCAGGGCGGCAGTGAGTGAAATATATAGATTACATTTAGCCAACACATTTTAGATATATATATATATATATATATATATATATATATATATATATATATATATATATATATATATATACAGTAAAGTCTCGTTATATCGATATCGGATATATCGATAGTCCTGGTTATATCGATACTATTTCTATGCACGCACGGAGAAAATTACATGCAAACAGGGTCGGATATATCGATAGTCCCGGTTATATCGATATTTTTTCGGACTCCCTTGAATATCGATATAACGAGACTTTACTGTATATACATACATACACACACACGCACACTCACACATACACACTCACTCCGGACAATACGGTATGTAGGAATAATGACAATGGTGTATGTTTGTTAAAATCCTGCAAATCCTATTTCAATTGACTGAATATAAGTTTTCGCTCAAGCGGCTTTGTTAAAATACATATTTGATTGCAAGGGTTGATCTAATCTTATTCCCTATTACGTTATAGTAGTATTAGTAAAAACTTACAGAAAATTGGAACTGAGCTGCAAAGAAAACAGCAGTGGGGCTGACTTTAGAACCAATCCCCAATCAGGGCTGTTTATTTATTTTTAGCCTTTATTCCTCGCACAAGATGACAAAAACAAGGTAATCATCAGGTTGATGCATTGTCAAACACATCCAAATGTTCTGCTTTACAGATTTGGCAATCGTATTTCCATTGTCAATATGATATTTCAGATGTTTAGCAACACAGAAGTTCAGTTTAAACAGTGTCTTTATCCAAAATCATTTTATTCACCACTTGTTTCTCTGCCATGCTAGAAAAGTGTGAAACCAAACTAGAAATGAGAGGACGCAATATCATTACATTACATCATTGACACTGAATATTTTTCTGTCCCAATCTTTTTTTTTTTTTGTAAGGGTGTTGCACTGACAGCAAAGAGCCATGCGTCATTCTTGCTCATCTCAAATATCTTGCCACCAGGAATGAAGTCGTGGGGGACTCACAATGAATGGTAGCATAAATCCAGCACCTGGTAAATACTCACTGATCAACATGCATTCACCTTCACTCAGCAACACATTCATATCATTCAATAATTACATGGTCACTGTGAAAGATCAAGTGCTTCGTCTTATAAGACTGAAATGTGAAGGTTCAAGTGCTCCATATAGGACTCAAGTGTTTTCATGTTCATGTGTATACAAAACGCACAACGGTCACATATAGACACAGCCGAGCATACACACAACTTGGAACCAGTCCACGAAGTATGAGTCAAACAAGTGGAACAATACTCATGGGAAAACGGGAAAACCAAAAGAAACACAGGTATAGCATTGGAGAGCAAAAAAAGCCAAAAGCGGAGCAAATTAAACCAGAGCCTAACACGGGAAAAACACAGTCCAACAAGTGAATAGTCTTGAATCTGTGAGGAGGTTCAGCTGCCCTGGAAAGGCAGCATATTCAAAACAAGTGGATGTGTGGCGCAGGCGGACCCACTGACACTCCATCCATCCATCCATTTCCTGATCCGCTTTATATTCACTAGGGTCGCGGGGGTCTTAGAACCTATCACACCTGTCTTCGGGCAGTAGGCGGGGGACACTTTGAACTGGTTGGCAGCCAAGCACAGGGTACACAGAGACAAATAACCTTACGCACCCACGCTCACACCTACGGACAATTTTGAGTGTTCCATCAGCCTACCATGCATGTTGCACTCCACACAGGAAGCTGGGTTATAACTCACGACCTCTGTGAGGTGGACGCGCTAACCACCGTAGAAGTTACGTAGGGTCTTTGCATATGCTGTGACGAGATTCAAACCAGAATGTCTGCAACCACAAGGCAGGGTATTAACCACTTTACGATTGTGGCCTTCGCCCATACCTCTTCTTCTTCTTTTGCTTTCGGCTTTTCCCTTCAGGGGTCGTCACAGCGAATCAGTGTCCGCCATCTTAGCCGGTTTTGTGCATCCTCTTCTCTCACACCAGCTCCCTTCATGTCCTCTTTCACAATATCCATAAACCTCCTCTTTGATCTTTCTCTCGGTCTCCAGCCTGGCAGTTCAAGGCTCAGCATCATTCTCCCGACATAGTCACTCTCTCTCCTGTCCAAACCATCTCAGTCTGGCGTCTCTGACTTTCTCCCCAAAGCCTCTAATATGAGTTGTCAAAGTCAAAGTCAGCTTTATTGTCACATATGCTAATATGCATGAAATACAGCACAGATGAAATGAATGTCCTCTCGGACCCAGCGTGCAAGGCACTTATAATGGCTAAAAGAGACATACAATTGACAACAGACAATACATGTAATTTCTGAATGTAAAGTGAGGTAGTGTCGTATGTAAAGTGAGGTAGTGACGTATGTAAAGTGAGGTAGTGACGTATGTAAAGTGAGGTAGTCTCATATGTAAAGTGACATAATGTAGTAATGCAAAAACAAACAACAAAAAAAGGGTTGGAGAGAGGTCTTGTAGAAAAAAAAACAGAAAGAAAAAAAAACAGAGTTCAGGATGATAGTATAGTGTGTCGCTTGTAGCGTTGTACCTCTAATGTACTCATTCTTGATCCTATCCAACCTGATCACTCCCAAAGACAACATCAACATCTTCATCTTTGCTACCTCCGGCTCTGCTTCCCATCTTTTCTTCAGTGGCACTGACTCCAGTCTTCGCTCACACTATGGTTCTGAAAAATCACAATATGAGCGCGCTGGCATCACATATACAAATTACAATACAGTATGTTGTTTTGTCCATATGGATATGCGCGGTTACGTTGTGGGCTAGATGCATTTTCTGTTAGGTTAATTGAAAACAATATGGTCATTCATAAAAGAGTTTGTACACTTGTGTCCCTCGACAAGAAGCATCCTTTTTGTCTATTGCTATTTTATGTGAAAAGAAACTATACATGTAATTTTACAAACATGAAAATAATTTCTTACCATTTAAAGTGATGTCTTTGCAAGGATCGGGGAGTAATATGAATGTGACTTTGGTGCAAATTTCAGTGCAGAAAGCGTTAGTGTTAATTAAAAAGAGCACGTTATTCAATTTAGCCTCAGGCGTCAAGATTGCGATTGGAACATATAAATTCAATCACATAAATCAGTCCATCACTTCAAGCAAGAGGTCACTCAGTGGATAAGAGAGGCCCTTTCCATAGTGAAAGGAAAGAGGCAGCAACCGTATCAGGCTCGCGTGGGCGTTACAAAGCCGCCGTACAGATTGTTGATCGTAGTATTCAACACAAAATATATCTACACAATAGAAAACTAGTGTCATCTACAAAATATTTTCCACCATCACTCGATCATCATCACCTATGCATAGTTTGCAGATGAGCCTCACACATGTTACCATCGTTGTATTTCCCCTTCGCACTCAGAATGCATAGCAAATCTGTCAGTGCGGTTATCGCCCACACCCCCAGTACAATCTTGTCAGGCAGTCTGTGCTGGGAGGCAAATCACTGCAAAGTCACAGTCACAGAGAGCAAGACTTATAAGAAGCATCCTTGGATTGAATCAAATCTCCGTTCACAGAGCACTCATATTAAATACACTACATTTACTGCTGCAGTCCCGTTGCATTTGTTGCGCCCCTGTCTGCATAACATTAACTGTATATTCAGTACAATAGGAACTGACACATGTGTACAGTAAAACACATTGGTCCTTCCTTGAAGTAATAAAGATACCAGAACCACTTTGAGGAGATTGTAACCAGGGGTGGGCTGGCCATTGAGAATATCGGGAAAGCGTGTTGATTTTCCCAAACGGATCCTCCCAAAAGGAAGGTGCAAGGAAATGGTTGCACTGTGACGAGAATGGAAAGGATCGGAGTTGTTTTTGGAAATAATAATCTGATTAACACCACAGGTGGAGGAGAAACTAGAGAGGTGGAGGTTTGCCCTGGAAAGGAGAGGAATGAAGATCAGTCGCAGCAAGACGGAATATGTGTGTGTGAATGAGAAGGTTCCAAGTACAAGAGTAATGCTACAGGGAGAAGAGATAAAGAAGGTGGAAGATTTTAAGTACTTGGGGTCAACTGTCCAGAGCAATGGAGAGTGTGGAAAAGAGGTGAAGAACCGTAGCGTGTCCAGGAGGGCTGGAACGGCTGGAGAAAAACGTCAGGTGTGATGTGTGATAGAAGGGTTTCAGCTAGGATGACAGGTAAGGTGTATAAAACGGTGGTGAGACCAGCCATGATGTTTGGACTGGAGACAGTGCCACTGAGGAAAAGACAGGAGACAGAACTGGAGGTAGCGAGATGAAGATGTTGAGGTTTTCTTTGGGAGTGACCAGATTGGATCGGATCAGGAATGAATATATCAAAGGGACAACTCATATTAGAAGCTTTGAAGAGAAAGTCAGAGAAGCCAGACTGAGATTGTTTGGACATGTCCAGAGGAGATCGAGGGACTATATCGAGAGAAGGATGCTGATCCTTGAACTGCCAGGCAGGAGACCGAGAGGAAGACCAAAGAAGAGGTTTATGGATGTTCTCAAAGAGGACATGAAGGTAGCTGGTGTGAGAGAAGAGGATGCACAAAACCGGGTTAGATGGAGTTCACTGATCCCTGTTGCGATCCCTGAAAGGGAAAAGCCGAAAGGAAAAGAAGAAGAATCTGATTAACACCGGATGTCTTTGGCAAACTGTGAGAGTAGCAACTGTGAGAGTAGCAACCACAGGTGATTTCTGGTGATTTTAATAGCCTGATGGTCATCACATATAAACACACGCCGCAGAGAATGGAGTCAGTACAGTGGTATGATTCCATTCTACTTACATTGAAGCGCAATCAGTAGGCTTGAGTGGTTACAAGTGAGTTTTGGCCCAGCACCGAACAGAAAGAAACGAGTAGAGAGGAATGGAAAACTGTATACAAGATGCAAAAGAAAGAGAAAACATGAAAGCACTGAAGATGATTCAAAAAAATAGGATAAGAGAAAGGTGAAAAATCACAGAAGAGAGGATGAGCTGAAATGGAAATCAAGAGTCAATGTTCCAAAGGTGGACTCTTATTTGATCGTTACCACGTAGGCTTAATCATGCTGACGAGGTGATACAACAGCGTATGGGGCAATCAGGGCCAGTCATCAAACATAATCAGACAGGACAAAAGAAGTAATCAGATTCGCTTCAGGGAGTAGTGCACTGCTGTATCTGTCCATTAGGGATATATATATATATATATATAGCGCCAGGGCTAACAGCACAACTTTAGTTTGCTGACGAAGCTTTATATATATACATTCAAAGATACATATGCCTGATAAATTTATATCTTATATGCTTGGATTTTGTCATCGGTGGAGTGACCACTCCCGATCTAAACTAAAAGATGGATGAAAGTTTGCATCATGACACCCATTCGGTGTATTTACAACCCTGGTGAGCATCGTGTTTTGATGAATGAATGAATGAATGAATGAATGAATGAATGAATGAATAGTTCAATCGGAGCACTGCAATTGGCCACCAACCAGTTCAGGGAGTAGACTGTCCAAAGGCATCTGGAAAAGGCTCCAGCATGCCCATGACCCTTGTGTAGTGAAAATGGATGGACAGATGGATCCAGACGCCCTTGGTTAAATGACTTTCATTGTGGTGTAAAAATAAATAAATAAAGAGACCCAGAAAAAAATAATTTTGAAAGGGTCTCCACCTATGACTCAATCAGAAAAAAAAAAAAAAATTTTAAGAAGGGGACCAATAATAAGACTGTGGAATAACAGAGTTGCACAAAAGTCGTCACCCTCGTAAGTGGTGAAGTAGCTGGATCCATAATTAAGCAATCACATTTAAAATTAGGCTAATTTAAAGCCAGCACACACCTGCCACCATTTAAATTACCTCTGATTAACCATTAGTGCAAAAATGATCGGATGATTTTCCTGTTATCTGCCGAGTGGTATTGAGAACAGCAAAAAAACAGGATTTGCAAAGAGTTTCCACAACATCAGAGGATCGCACTGATCAAAGGCATTTTGTGGCCAAAAATCCAGAGAATTAAATAATGTATATTTGTGTAGTTTTAAGGCTTAGAAAATTAGAACGTAGAAAATTATGTTTTATGGGGACCTGGGAACGAATTATTCTCATTTTGATGGTTGCCTATGGGAAATTAATTTTTGGGATGCACACTTTTTGCCTTACACACGCTGTCTGGGAACCAATTAAGTTCGTATGCCAAGATATCACTGTAAATAGGATGTCCTAGAAACACCATCACTTGAAAATGACCTGTTGTGCTAAATGAGAGCAACATTGAGATTTTTTTTTTCTTCAACCATTTCGGAATATGTGAGTATACAATGTTTGTATACATATTGCCTGATTGCCATGACTTGATTAAAAAAAAAACAGTAAAGAATGTGAACTTGGCAAACATTCATTTCTATCAGTCCAAATTCGACTTCATTCAAAGAATGAATGGAAAATGTGAACTTTGTTTGGTGAGGTGAGCAAGTTTCCGAGGGATTGTTGGGTGATATTGACTATGATTTTCCTCGAAGCTTTCTCAGTGTGCTTAAAAGATCTTTGTGTACACAGTACAGGAATTGAAAAGCATTTTGAAAGAAACTTTTTTTATGACAAGATGAACTTGGAAGTGCACCTGGAAGTTTTAAATTCCTAACTTAGTGTCATCATACTGTTTCAAAGTGCGATCAACTGAAGTCGCGGCCTTTCTGGAGTATTTTTTTGAAAGAAATACAGTAAAGTCTTGTTATATCGATATTCAAGGGAGTCCGAAAAAATATCGATATAACCGGGACTATCGATATATCCGACCCTGTTTGCATGTAATTTTCTCCGTGCGTGCATAGAAATAGTATCGATATATCGATATATCCGATATCGATATAACGAGACTTTACTGTATATTGTTGCACTTTTTTTTTAATCCCTGAGAAAACTGACAGACCTTTTAATCCATCAATTCCCTTCAACTGAATGAGTGAAGGGTAATTTGAGATGGTCTTCAAAGAAACACACATTTTTTTTCACTGACAGTACAAGAAAAAAAACACTTAACTTGTTCATGCTTTGGTGGTTTTGATTCCCGTATCTGCTCCATGTACAGTATCTATATGTTTTTTTCTCCCTTTCTAAAGTCTTTGAACTCAACCTTGAGGGGATTTCTGACACTGTCGCACCAAGTGAAAATCACTAGTCCTTCATCAGGGGAGGGGGAGGAGATGAAAGTCCGGTGGCTTAGTGGTGGGCTGAGAAATTCATTGCATGCTACTTTCCTTCATGCCTTATTTGATTCATTTCACATCACGGATATATATAGTAAGACCTCGGCTTACGAACACCTTACCTTACGAACTTTACGAACGTCAAATTGACGAAAATTAAACCTTGGACTACGCACTACTTTTCGCGATACACACCCACCACGGCTGGCGGAGTGATCTTCGGATCTGGTGGAGCACATTTATTATATACAGAATAAGGTACATTGTGTGTAGTGTTAAGGCTTATTTAGTTGAAAATTATATTTTATGGAAACCTGGGAACGGATTATTCTCATTTTAATGGTTTCCTATGGGAAAATAAATTTGGGATACACACTTTTAGCCTTACATACGTGATACTTAAGTTTGTAAGCCAAAGTCTCACTATATATATATATATATATATATATATATATATGTGTGTGTGTGTGTGTATGTGTGTGTATGTGTGTACGTGCGTGTGCATGTGTGTGTATATATACAGTATATACAGTTTATAAAATGATATTGTTTCAATTCATTTTCATTTGCCTTTTCTGCACGTCTGCAGGGCATACAATTTCCCACGCCCTTAGCATTGATTCATCAATCACAACGAGAACAAAAGCTTAACGTGTAATTTCATTCAGAACTCAATGTAGAGTAACATGACCAAAACATACAAAAACGCTTAAATATCACTGAATGACTGAAATACCACCCAAGTATTGTGTACGGCCAGTTCTGAGACACTGTACTGAACAGAAGCGTAGAGAAGGGAACCCCCCACCCCCGCCCACCACCACCAATCAGAGAGCGCCGTCGTCCTCGTTCTGCCTGATATCCTCATCTGTGACACCTTCTCCCACAGGGTATTCTGACTTCCAGAGGACACGTCCATACAATTCTTATCAGGCCCGTAACACACACACACACACACACACACACACAAACACACTGACAAACAGGCATTACCACATCCAGACTTAAGTATAGTTTTACAATTTCCAGGTGAATTATTTGACATAATACCTTCCACTGATTACATGCCGCAGGATCGGATATATCGACAGTCCGGTTATATCGATATTTTTTCCGACTCCCGAGAATATCGATATAACGAGACTTTACTGTACTAAAAATTACGTGCGTGGAGGTATGAGAACGTAGTCCCTCGTAATACAAAGATCCCTCCCAATTCAATTCATTTGAAATTGACGCAGTAGAAGGAGTGGTTAGGAGAGCAAAAGCCTTGATGTGGCAGCAGCGGTGACGCGACTTAGGAGGCTGAGCGGCTGTCTCGCAATTAAAAGATTGCTGGTTTGATCCTCCAGTCACTTCAAGTGTCAAAATGTCTCAGAGCCGCACATTGAATCCCCTAATTGCTTCCCATGCTATGTCATTAGTGCGTGAATGAGCTGTATTTGCGGTGTGATCATCATCAGCGTGTGCGCACGCTCATGTGAAAGAGTCCTTGGTGATGGTGCTGAATTCAAATCACCGCCAAAGCATCCGGCCGACAATATGGAATGCAAATCAGTCACATGGGGAATACAGACAATTTCAGCTTTCGTAATAAGCGGGAGAGATAGGCTGGAGTGATCAGTGTTGTCAAACAAGGGCAAATAAGCAATCACGGCGATTGGCCAAATGACCTGCGATGCTATTCAGGCTCAGGAAGGGGGAGAATCTCAGATTTTCCAAATACGTCCACCAAACAATTATTATACAGTGATTTGCATTCCAATGTGCTCTTATTTTACTGCAGAAGCTGCACATCTAGAAACAGCAGGAGAATATCTCAAGGTCCAGTCAACAGTCGCTTAAAGGACAACCGACGTCTCCGGACAAGTTGTGTCCATAATTTGTAAAATGGCTTCAAATGACTTCTACTGAGCGTATTTTACAAAGATTCCGCGCTGAATATTCCGGAAGTCTTGTTTTTGAGTTGGTGACGAGTTCTCACGTTACGTCACTAAAGGAACGCCCCTGACCGAAAAAAGGAGTAGCAGTCCTTCCATCATGTCAATGCATTTTGCTGTATTTTGCTGCATTTTGCTGTACTTTGTTTGGTCTGAAAACTTCGTGTAGCACCAAAAAGAGAATTAATCAGCCTGTTTCCACGGGCTGATTAATTCCTTACACGGAGCTTTGTCGACATCTTCTGCCTGTTTTTGGTGCTACATTTCCCGCCCCAAGATACCTCAAAATGGCACGGAATAAATTCTTTAATCGATTGCAAACACGTATGCTTTCCTCTTCAGAACTATTTGAATCATATTTATAACTGGATGAGTATCAAGAAAGCATATTCTCTGAATCTGAAGCCATTGTTTTGATTCTCCAGCAAGGCAAGACGTCTTGGGGTGACACCACGAACAAGGGGGCGGAACCTTTTGAAATTGACCACTTCCGGTTTCATCTTTTTGCAGTTTCAGCACACTTTAAGTCATTTTTGTTGGCGTTTTGCATTTAACTAAAAATATCATACTGCATGTTTTGGGTATTTTAGATTCTATAAAAACGTTTTTCTGATATCAGTAAGGAAACAAAAAAAGTGATGTCGGTTGTCCTTTAAAAAAAAAATGTGGCAAGGCAAGAAAAGGGCAATTAAATTATTGTCTGAGCGGACAAATCATTCTTGAAAGCATCTGATGGAATGTTAAAGTGCTGTTTGTTATGCAAGAGCCTCTCCTCCCCTTATCCGTCCTTTCTTCACATTTGCATCATGATGCACTTAGTTTGCCCAAGTGAGATATATTTAATTCAAAACATCTTTGGCTAGAACGTGAAATGTTGGAGCAAGGTCAAGATGACCTTGATAGTTAGGAGATACGGCATTTCAAACACAGAATCAGCTTCACGTTGATCATCAAAACAAAGAGCATGCATTTAATAAAGGGACATTTTTTGCCAGGTACAGTGAGACCTCAACTTACGAACTTAATTGGTTTCCAGACAGAGTGTGTAAGGCGAAAAGTGTGTATCTCAAAAAAAAAATTCCCATAGGAAACCATTAAAATGGGAATAATCCGTTCCCGGGTTTTCATAAAATATAGTTTTTAACTAAATAAGCCTTAAAACTACTCACAACATACCTTATTCTATGTATAATAAATGTGCTATTGTATTGAATGAAAGAAATACACTGCTTTGTATCATAAAGTCACTTTATTTACATTTGTGATGGTCATTTATGGCTTGATGGAATGGCGTTGGAGGTTGAAGGTCAAAGGGAATTACTGTTTGGAAAGAGAGGCGCATTACATGAGGACTGTAATTAAAGAAATAAACTGTGCTGTAAAATAAAGTTTTATTTACCTTTTTGATGGTCGTTGATGGCTTATGGAAGGAGACACACCTTCCATAAGGACTGTTGGTGACTTAACCTCTGGTGCTGTTCGGTCGTGTGCTTCTGCCGAAGATCACTCCGCCAGCCGTGGTGGGTGTGTATTATGAAAATAGTGCTTATTGTAAGGTTTAATTTTCATAAATTTGACGTTTGTAAGACGAAAAGTTTGTAAGTTGAGGTGTTTGTAAGTTGAGGTCTCACTGTACATTGATATAGATCCAATCATCTACCAAACATTGGCAGCATCATTGATACTTGCCTCTTTTTGAGGTACAACATGCAAAGGGTTTTGCCTGTTTATTGATCCGCTGCACACAGTGCTTTTATTTGTCTCCAAGTGGGACAAAAAGTGAACCATTCAAAGTCTTGTGTTTTTCATTCTTCTGTCTCCTTTTTATTCCAGCATCACAACTCGGGTCGAATGAGTACAAATTGATTTAGAGGTCGATGCAGAGTCTGTTTGAACAGAGAGAGCGAGAGAGAGACAGGAGAATATACGGAGGTTGTTGAGTAAATGGGAGGGGGACCGTCATCCTCCATCTAAAACAGGGGTGTCAAAGTCATTTTTTGCCGCGGGCCACATTGTAGTTATGGTTTCCTCTCGAGGGCCGTTATGAATTTGGGGAACCCATTAGAATGTTTAAATCTCTTCAAATATTACATATAGAGCACACAGCAAATTAATGAATACTTCGTTTTCAAATCTGAAGTCAAGAATAATTACTTTTATTGTGGTTGACATCCAAAAATATGACATTTTGGCTCAGATTTTATCAATCATCATGGAATTTAACAAGTTTGATTTGCTTTCGCGGGCCGAAAAAAAAATGATGTGGTGGGCCGGATTTGGCCCGCGGGCCTTGACTTTGACACCTGTGATCTAAAATAAAAAAAATAATGAATTATTATTCGGTATCTAGTGTGGTAATAAAAGTTGGCATGTCTGAGGAAGCAGACAAGTCATTCCTCCTCCCCTCTGCTTGTGCTTTCTCTCACAGGTGCATGTGATTAGAAAGCAAAAAAAGAAGTGTTAAATCAAAGTCAAATTAGATTAGGTTAAATTAGATTAGATGAGCCTTTATTTGTCTCCCATTGTAGAAATTTTACAGCATTATACAGCAGCAAAAACAAAATACATGAGCATCTGTAAAGGCAGTAACTGTTGCGGCACCATCTTGAAGTCAAAAACAAAACAAAAAAAAAAAATACAAAATCACAAATAATGTGATGCAAAACAAAAGACCCCGAAAGTCTTCAAAGCGTCCTTTTCACCAGTGGATCAGGGATATCATGATGGAATGTGCACATCTGCTACAAGCAAAGTTTTGAAAGCAAACGTGAAGCTGTAGCATCCATTGACAAAAATAGATTGTCTCACCTCTCCTGTACCATGGAAACCCGCTTCAATTCCAAGCCGCGACCGACAAGCCATGCATCCATCCAGCCGCAGACTGTCCTATGGCACCGACTTTTTCGATGAACAAAACGAGGCTGTGAAAATTACAGGTGCCAAAAAGTACAATGGCCCCAGAGCTGTCCAGCAGTGACAGTCAAATAGCAACGACAATCAAAAACAGTGCTGGCATAGTCGCGCTGCTGAGAACGCGCAGCCGCTCAGCAATCTTCTCCATGCTGAATGTTGTGGCCAAAAATGCTGAAAAAAAAACAATCCGCATCTGGTTCACACGACGCACAACTCAAAGTGAAAAAAAAAAACACAAAAACAAGACAAAAACAACAAAAAAAGAAAGGCTCGTAAGAGCACCTACCAAGGGCTGCCTACTCGGGCGCCATCTTGAACTTGAAGCAGTTCATTCCACTACAAATACATTCTAAAACCCATCCGTGATTTTTTTTTTTCAAACTACTGTGTCTTTATAAGAGATATTGCAATCTCAAAAATCTTAAAATTAATTAGTTTGCAGTCATTTCGTTGTCATTGCAGTGTTTTTTTCTCTTTTCATTCGTTTATGAACAATTTAATGTGATGTGTATTTGTCATTCGGATCTGCCCGTATAGCCTTGTGTACTTTGGGCATGCACTTTAATTGCATTCCAAAAAAAAAGAAGAAAAAAAGGCTTTCTCAGCAAGTGTGTAACATGAATCGGTATGACATCTTGCATTGCCATCCAAACCAAAACGCCTCAATCCAGAACCAAGACGTCAGCATTGTGGCTGGATGTAAATTTTTCATTACTACCTGGTGTGTAATTCATTTAACAACATAAGACCATAAAAGAATATAGCAGCCCCAGAGCGGTAGTAGTAATTCCTTGTTAGCAAAAAAAAAAAAAAAAAGAGCTTGAAAATGCCAACGGCGAATCTGACCACGAGGGAACGTGACAGTGTGGCCTTCACACGGTGAACAAATCTCCTTGTCAGTCACATTATTTTTCTCTTCATTCCCCACTGTTGTGTGGGTCTTCGCGTTGCTCGTCTACTTCCTGTGTTACGTTTGGTGATTTTTGTTCAAGGACATTTTGTCCTGGAGAGAAATACCCAAGGTTACTTTCTACAAACGCTTGACAGAACATGTGAAATATTGAGCCTAAAAACAGCCAAGGGCACAGACACGTCGTCATTTTGTTTCGGTAGTATTACAGACGCTAAGGTGAATTTGTTCGTAAATTGCTTCAGTGCTATATTTTGTATGGAATGTATGTTTAAGTCAAACACTGAATGGGGAAGTATAAAAAAGACGCTCTAACAGTTGTAAAATAAATTCACACCTACTGAAGTATGATGACATACAGTAAAGTCTCGTTATATCGATATCGGATATATCGATACTATTTCTATGCACGCACGGAGAAAATTACATGCAAACAGGGTCGGATATATCGATAGTCCCGGTTATATCGATATTTTTTCGGACTCCCTTGAATATCGATGTAACGAGACTTTACTGTATATCCTTGGGTCTGCCATTACCAAGGCGGATAGCACGTAATTCCCAAATTACGTGATTTACCGAATTACGTGCCATAACTTTGTGTTATGTATCGCCATTTGCCTCCTCCTTGAAGACTCAACTGTGAAAAGAGTGATTTTGCAGCATCTTTACCCAAACATTTTTCGACATACCCGCAAAACGTACATACCGTAACGTTGTAACTCGAATGTTGGTAAAAACTTGGGAGTATCTATCTGTATCGCAGATTATTTGCGCCTATATAATCTATTTTTTTGTGCAAGGGAAGGTCAGAATGCAATCCTCGGGATAGTCCAACACTGTCTTAGTTGTAATGAAAGTTTGAAACGCTAAATATGCACAAAGATGAGGTTCAGCTTATCTTCTCCCACAAGGGGATGAGGAAATTGTTCTGCTTTATTTACGCGCAACCGAATGAGCTTTGTAGTTTATCACTACAGATGGGGGCCACCAACCTTAGCGATGCCGATGCATCGCATTCATGAATACATGCCGGTTAATTAACGAACACCACGTGTCTCCACAGGGGTAGGGAATAAATGAGGTTGCACTGTTACAGGATGACATCGAGATAAACAACAAAACGAAAATAATTCTGATCAGAACATTTTGAATTTGACTATTTTTCTGCGGGGTTTGATTTGTACAAATACAAAATGATGTTGCATGAGCATTCGGCAGCACAAATATGCCAGCACTGTTTTTGATTTGGGAGGAATTTGGGAGGTCTGCCCTGTTGGGACAGTCTGCGGCTGCATGGGCTTGAGGAGCCTGCGATGACAAGAAAGGAGCGTCAGCGCAGAGCACCGATGCGTATGCCGAACTGTCGCGGCTTGGAATTGATGTGGATTTACGTGGTAGAGGAAATGTGAGACAATCTCTTTTTGTCAATGCTAGCTTTGTGTTTGCTTTCAACGTTTAGCTTGTAGCAGACGTGCATATCTCCGATCCACTGGTGAAAAGGATGCTTTTATCATCTCCCTTTTCATCTGGAACTGCTTCATGCAACAAAGAGGGCGCAGAAAGTGCTTAAAATTGAATGACTGTCTGTGTATTTTATGTTGTGTCACATTATTTGTTATTTAGTTGTTTGTTTTTTGACTTCAAGATGGCGCCGTGAGAGTGGCTGCCTTTACAACATGTCCTGTATTTTGTTTTTTTGGGACCGGAAAATACCCCACCACAGGCTAGTGTTAAGCCAAAGAGGACACAAAAGAAAATTAGTCGAGCAGAAGACGATCGTCAAAAAACACAAACAAGGTTTCTGTGACTCAGCGTCCAGTACCGGTATGCGAAGTCGATCATTGCTACGTGTGGCTAAGGGTGTTTCTGTGTTGCCTAAGCAAATGTCTCAGGCAATTGAAGAGGTTGAAAAACTTCTGTTGATTTGGATTAACCAAAAGCAGCTAGCAGGGGACAGTGCGTGAGGGTATTATCGCCTAGAAAGCACGGCAACTTCACTCGGATATCATCAAGAGGCAACTACATCAACGACCATCACAAAGGTAAATAAAATGACTTGATTATACAGTACAGTTTTTTTTTTAAATACAATCCAATAGCACATTTATTATACGTAAAATAAGGTATATTCTGTGTAGTTTTAAGGCTTATGTAGTAGAAATGTATATTTTATGGGGACCTGCAAACAGATTATTCTCATTTTAATGGTTTCCTATGGGAAATGAATGTTTCGTAGAAACACTTTTCGCTTTACACACACTTTCTGGGAACCAATTAAGTTCATAAACTGAGGTATCACTATATAATAAAGCTATATTTACATAAGACAACATTTTGGGTCGAAGCTCCGAAACCGTGGATCCACTTGATCTAAAATTGGAGATTTTGTGTTGTGCCAACAAGTATACTACGTTTCAGTCTTCAACTTTGCTAGAGCTTTTGGTTTTGGTCCTCAAGTGAGGGTTTGGATTTTCGCAAATTGGACATGGCACTTCAGATTAGGGACTCACTCATGCTAGATTGGACAATTTACTGGCCCTGGTGGACATTTGCCATCTTAGTTGGCGGCCAATTTTGTGTCATGCTGAATTTTGTTGAATCCCCAGACTTGGATTTGCTTATCTGGGCCTCTGCAGAAGCACTTAAGTCGTACACCTGGAAGTAACAGAACCTACTGTGATAAAACATGAGGGTGTGGACACTTTGTTTGGTTGCTCTTTTAACACATTCACTGCCAGATATGTGCAAAAAATGTGTCCACTCCAGTGCCAGGGTTTTCATCATTGTCACTCAAAGTCCAGGACCCACAGAATAAAGAGTTTTAATAATAATAATAACAATAATAATAATAATACATTTGATTTCTAAGCGCCTTTCAAAACTCTCATGGTCACTTTACAGTCACAGGATAAGTTTTTCTGTGGGTGAGCAGCGACAGTGTGCCGTGCCTATTGCCCGAAGACAGGATAAAAGCAGATCAGAAAATGGCTTGATGGATGTTTTAGATGCGTCAGATTATAGTTTGTCAATATTTCATTCTGCCCCAGCTGAGACTCCCTCAACAAGGAGCCTCCTCATCTCCAAATTGTCACCAGTCAAGTAAATAATTTACATTGCTGCATTTCTAATGCATATCCGTTGTGATCACATAATACTCAAAGCTATTCTCTCATTTGCTTTTGTAGCTACTGTGGCAAGCGGCGCAGGAACGCCATCAATGTATTTCCAATTTGAGCACCTGCCCTTTCGGCAAAGATCACTGCACAACTTTATTTTCTCTAACATTAAAGCATTCCTCTTTTTTTATTATTTACAGTGGGCAAATGGCGAAGAAAACGCTTACTAGATGACTTTTCCAGAAGTGGAAGTGGCCAAGAGAAGAGTTTGGAAGGTCAGATTTATTTATTTTTAAACCTGTCTCAAAACAGACCATGATTCTTATTCATTTAATTTCAACCAATGAAATGTTCAACTTTTAGCAGAAGCGGCCATCAGGGTGACATTGTTAAGCCATTTATTTTATTTCTGTGTCAAAATATGACTTATTGTAAGAGGATGCAGATATTGTAAGCTACTGGTGCGGCACGCTACACATGCTTTGCTTCCATCTAGTGGCAAGAGTTCTGGAAATGTTGATTTCATGCACCACCGGGACTTAACACCTGACCTCGCTTCCAAAACCATCTGTTAAGCACTATCCAACACTGACATGGGGTAATACCAATCTACCAAGCCTAAATTAACAACCCAAACCCAGTAAAGCAAACAAACTGAAGCTGGACTGATGAAACTGGATCATTTTCACAAGGTGACGGGCTACAGTCTTCTTTTCCTTTCGGCTTTTCCCTTAAAGGGGTCGCCACAGCAAATCAGTGTCCTCCATCTTGAGAGGTTTGATCCGCATGTTTGTTTTGGCCAAGCTTTTTACGTGGGATGCCCTTCCTGACACAACCCTCTGTATTTATCCTGTCCTGGCTACAGTAATTCAGAAAAAAAGGACCAATTGCATAACGATACCTCTCAGAAAGCCAAACAATATTTAATTACACCTACACGTGTCCGAAGGCGTCGGTTGTCCTTTAAGGACTTCCATGAAATTACTATGGAGTGCCGTATTATGAACACGGCATTGAAGTTAAGTAAAATCATGTGAAACTTCTCCAAGTTCCAAATAATCCATAGCTCCCATTAATGCAAACCACGACACCCCTGATTTATGGGATTGCCCCCCCCACATTGCTTGAAGCAACTGGATAGATAAAAGCACTGAAACACAAACATTGTGATAAACAAATAGCAATTCATTCGTAGTGACCTAGACTCATCTGGAGATGTACAGTAAATTTTACACAAGCCACAATTCAAGTTGTATTTAAAGCACAGTGAAGTTATGGGAATCATGCCTGGGGATATAAATATGAATTGAACATCTCATCCAGGATGAAACTCACAAATTATGGCTTCAATAAGTCTGATAGTTTCTTTATTTTTATTAGTTTTTTCTTTTTTCGCTGCCAAATGGAGCTATTGCACATTCTTTCACGTGACACAAAGTACATTTACAACAAAGCCGAACCAGTGTAAAACTCAAGGTGGTCTTATATTTCTTTACATTCAAATAGTCTGTGACTTTACAAGTAGCAAACATACCAATGTTGTGTCCAACATCAGTGATTTGAATTACCTGCTTATTATGGTGCAGACGATGTGACATTCAAGTCAGGAACAATCCTTTTCACAGAAATATTTTGTCCTCGGTTGTTTGCTAGTGCAATTTTGCAGAACTTCCTCAAAAGTGGAACACATCTCAACAAACTCTTCACATTAACATGATGGCAGTTGGGGAAAAAAGAAATGAGAATGTGATTCAACCCTTTGTGACTCACATGCAGTGTTCACTTCACAGAAGCTCTGCCTCGTCATCTTCTGAACCTGAGGGACCCTGTCGAACTTCTTCATACCACTTATTGGTTAAAGTCTTCATCTGGATCCTTCCGTGCATCAGATCCTGATAAATACACATTATAAGTTAGGTCATGTGAACACGCACCGCATCCAATAACACGCTTTCAAATTTAAAAAGGTTTTTCAGTTATAGCAGGGAAAAAAAACGCAGTGCAGATGCTCTGAATATCCTCTAAAGCCTACACTCCGATTTACAAATGTGGCAACTTTATCTCGACTTAAAAGACGTCGTGGTTTCAATCTAGAAATTCTGAACACAAACAATCTTAAAACAAAAAGTGCAGCAGACAAAGCAAAGACAAGCGTATTGGCAGGGATGCATCTGGGAAACTTAAAACAGCGGTCCAAATTCGAAAATAGATGGGACCGATTTAACTATATTGCCGAAGTATACAAAACTGATTGAAATAAACCAAAATACATTCATCGGAGCAGGATATTTCTAAAGTGCAAACAAAAAACTATGATTTCACTAATATCAATTTCCCTAATAATAATAATAATAATACATTTCATTTTTAAGCGCCTTTCAAAACTCTCAGGGTCACATTACAGTCACAGGATCGTTTTTTCTGCGGGTGAAAAGTGGCAGCCACAGTGATACCTCGGCCCTGTAGGATACCATTAACCCTTGTTGGGACAGTGATTACTGCAGTATCAGGTTACAGGGTGCATGAAATTGTAGTTATGTCAATAAGCCAATAAAAATGGGTGATGAAACCTGTTTTAATATCAAAACTGTTTGCGACTGGGGGTTCTTTTTTACTTGAAAAATTTCATCTGGCATATGCAGAGTACTTTAATTGGCTTAAAGGATTGCCAGCAAAGTGGTTGAAGCGGCCTCCCATGTGACGAAGGATTTCAGTTTCTCTCTCTCTCGCCATTCCTTACCTCCTGGGTGAGCCTTCGGGTGAAGAAAGGGTTAAGGTACTTAGCGTCAAGCCACATGAAGCCCTTTAGATCCTGTCTCTGGTATATGTGAGCCTCATATTCCTCCTCTGTCAATTCTGAAAGATGCTCCGACTCAACAGTATTCCCCTGGCGGGAGCAAGAGAAGGATAGAGGTCAGATAAATAGCGAAAAATTAAAGAGCTTGAATGATTCGCCAGAGGGTGGAAATGATGATGCAAAGGAACCATTGGGATAGGGGGGAGGGGGGGCAAAACGACACAACTAGCGTTGAGGATTGAGAGTAAAGAGGGGGCAAAGGGCATTTTAGTTGTTGGGAGAAAGGCAAGGAGAACGGTCTCACTCCCTTTGAGGGCAGCATTTATATGAGCAAAACCTCAAATAACCAAACGCTGTGCAAACAATAATAAACACTCCCCAACTTACGAACATTCGAGTTACGAATAACGTTACATATGAACATTTTTGAGGGTATGTTCTTATGATAAGCTGTGTAGAGTATATGGGCGGGGAGGAAATCCCTCTTCCTAGTTGACGCAACAGGAGGACGCCATGCATAACAAGAAGTAATGGCTGCTGGCACGTAATTCAGTAATTACGTGGCAGCGGCTTCAGTAAAGGCTTACTGAAGACCCAAAGATATATGTCATCATACTACAGTTGGTGTGAATTTATTTTACGACAAACATACAAGCCATACAAAATACAGCACTGAAGCAACTTCCGAACAAATTCACCTAACGAACGGCCGCTCGGAACGTATCTCGTTCGTAAGGTAAAAAAATATAAAAACTGCATCAATGACTTTTAGCACTCATGAGGACTCATTAACTCATTCACTGCCAGACGTTGTGCAAAAATGTGTCCACTCTAGTGACAGGGCTTTTGTCATATTCACTCAAATTGCAGGACCCACAGAATATTGAGTTTTAGGACCACATAAACATTCAATACAGCGTTGTTAAACCTGATACTATTTTCTTTCATCAGATAAAAAGAGTTAATTCCTGAGTTATATGGGTCTGTAATTAGCTGAGCTTGAAATGCGGGCGGCTGTACAAAATACAATACATACATATTGATTTACATATAGCACTTTAACAAAGCGCTAACGTGGAAAAAGGTAAATTCCGCCCCCTCGTGGAAGGGAAAAAAACATTGCCAGAGGTCTGACCAGCGGTTTATCAGTATCCCCCGCAAGAAAAACTCAAACTCAAACAAATTCGGGAATGGCGCTTCACATCACCCTTTTCAATTGCTGAAAAAATTCGGGAATGGCAGCGGATGAGTTAACAAGGTGCCATTTCTTGTGTGGTTTAATTGTGTGATTGCAATGAAAGCGGTTTACATTGTGGAAATCTCATGCCTTTTGCACACCATCTCCAACCTTTTGATTTTTTTTTTCCCTCTCAAGAGAAACCCAACAGTCTGATGGCAGAGGACCAAGAGGATGGCCCAGCTTGTATCAATGCAAGACATGCGTGCGTTACCATTTTCTGCGTCTTGCTCAGATTGATGTCCTTCTTATTCTTGCGTCGCGACTGGCTATCTTCAATGTCCATGATGCGAATGAGTGGCATGGTCCCGCCCCCGAGGAAGAGGATAGTAAAGAGCACGATGATGATGGTGGTGGTGCCAATGAGTTGCCGCTTCTCGATTGGCTCCAGGCCAAGATGCAAGCTCAAAGCGTACGGGATTGCACCTCTCAAACCTAAAGGTGCAGAAATAATCATAAAAACAAAACCCCCGAAAATTGTAAAATCAAGAGGTCCTTCACTCATTCACTGCCAATTACAAATTTATTCGAGAATTGAAAATATGACATCGAGCGCCATTCCTGAATTTGTTCAGGTTTTGTTTTTTTCTTGCTTGGGTGCCGATAAAGCGCTGACCAGACCTCTACCAATGTTTTTTTTTTCCTTCCACAAGGGGCAGTATTGACCTTTTTCCCCATGTAAGCGCTTTTTTCCAGCTTCAGCTGTTGTTAAAGCGCTATATAAACCAATATGTATGTATTGCATTGTATTCTGTACAGCCGCCCTCATTTTAAGTTCATATAACTACAGACCCATATACAGTAATTTAGGAATCAAGTATTTTTTCTCTGATGAAAGAAGAGTTAAATAAACATTAACATTAATTGCTGAGTAAGTAACCTTAGACTCTCTTCTTTCAACGTCATATTTTTAATTTGTGAATAAATTCGGGAATGGCATTGGATGAGTTAAAACAGTGAAAGGAAGTGATTGCTTTGAGATTAGACACATAAAACTAGCCAATTTAATAGCGGAACAAAATATTGCCCCTCCTGAGTAGCAAACAACAAATTTCCATGAGGTCTCAACAATCAGATGGCTTGAAACCTCTCGAGGTGAAATACATCACCAGATTTTCGTGAAAACAAACGCTAGACCTTAATGACTCTGCAACCGAAATATCATACGCACACCGTGTTCTTTTTATCATTGTTGACAGTACCAACAATTTAAAGCATGACTTCCTGTTTTTTTTTTTTTTTTTTTTTTGGGGGGGGGGGGGGGGGGGCACAAATGTTGACTGTCTCCTCTCACCACTAAACCACATGATGAACATCATCTTGGGTGTGATCTTGTGATCTCTGCAAAAATTGAGGAGGAACGACAGAGGGAAGATGTTGACGGCACGGCCCAAAAGAACCAGCACCTACAAGGAGACGAAAGAGGAGTTTGTCCTCATGGTGATGAGAGACATAAGCCACGGCCACTGGACGTCAACGCAACAGAAGCACTTACGATGCACCAAATGACAAAGGATATTTCAAAGTTGTGAGGGAAGCTGAAGATGGATAGGCCGAGGAAAGCAAACACACACGTTTCTGGAAGGAAAAGAGAACCAACCGGTTTAATGGCGACAATTGTAATTGGTGATGGGGAAATGACGTTGGAAGGTAACTGACCGCACATAAAAGCCACGGTGCGGAGTGTCTGCTGCATTAGGATCTGGGTGACGGGAGAAAGGTTGTGATGGGTGTAGTGAGACATGACGATTCCCGCAAACAGGATGGACATAATTCCTGTGGAGGGAGTGGTCAAGACTCGCATGAGATATTACAAGCCTATGGGAGGGCAAGAAAAAGATAACCAATTGACCTTCGGATGGGGCACCTACCAGACAGTTTAATACCCTCTGCTAGACCGTAGGGAAGGTAAGCAAAGATGATCATCATCCCAAACTCTAGTGAGGGTGTCTTCCTCAAGTCAAAGTGTTTTAAGAACTGGTGTGCAAGTTAGGGAATAACCAATAAACCGATATTCACTCAGTGTATACCGTCAAGAAACAGAGCCATCCTAAGTGGATACAAGAGCGGAGATGAGTCCTGTCAGGGTCCCCAAGGCGGCAGAACCAAAGAACATTTTGAGGAAATAACCCACTGCCTGCAGAAATGTCTCCCAGCCTGATACTCTGCTCGTGTCTGAGCGGGAGAAGAAACCCTCAGCCGTACTGAAAAATACCAGACAGAATAAATAACATGTGGTGACCAAGACTAGTAATACCTTCGACAGGCTCTGGAGGGCAGACAAATCACACCTATCCGACTCTTCAAATGCTGCCAAACTCATTGAATGACTTAAATGGCAAATGTGTGGTGCATTGCCACAACGAAACACATACATTGACAATATCTGACAAAATTTATGGAAAGAAAAAAAATATGTGACGTGAGCACTTAGCACTTGGAATAGGAGGTTTCTGTCATACTTGGATATCAATAATCTATATTGGTAAAACAAAAAATGCTGAATTGAGTACGATTAGAAGACAAGTGAAAATGGACTCTTACTTTGTAAGGACGATCGAGACTGCATCGTTCAGGATGCTCTCGCCAAACACCAACATGTTCAGGACGGGGTCCACGTTGAGTGCGTTAAAGATGGCAATGGTTGCAACAGGGTCGACGGCAGAGATGAGTGAGCCAAAGGCAAAACTACAGTAACAAAAAGGGTCATTTTAAAGAGACAATAGTTAATCGGTAATGTTAAAAAAACACAAAATTAACTTATTCGCTGTCATTCCCGAATGTATTCGAGAATTGAAAACATGACGTGGAGCGCCATTCCCAAATTTGTTCGGTTTTGTTTTTTCCTTGCGGAGGGGGGTGTCGGTAAATTGCTGGTCAGACCTCCAGGCCCATATAACTTAAAAATGAACTCTTTTTTTCTGATTTCTCAGGTTTCTCACGCTGCATTGAATGTGTATGTACTCCTAAAACTCAATATTCTGTGGCTCCTGCAATTGGAGTGAAAATGACAAAAACCCTGGCAACGGGAGTAACCACATTTTTGCCCATTGCCAGGCAATGAAGAAACATCATTGAATTAATATTGAACAACAACAACAGAACATCAATGGTAGCAATGCTGCGTAAGAGCTCTTTGTATATACTTTTTTACTCTAGTATAATGATAATAAAGGCTGTTAAACAAGGCAAAGTCTCACCTATCTGTCATGGTCATCTTGTAGATCACATCTGCCTAAAGAAGTTACAAGAAAAATAAACAGGAAGGATGCACAACACTGAGCAATGTGAATGCCACACGCTTTATTTTGAATGAACATGGTCTCAGCATATTTACCTGACCAAGGAAGTAAATGCCTCCTCCGACGATGAAGGCCGAGATAGCCGTACCAATAACAGCAAACAGGGTGATGGAGCCAATGTTCTGGAAGAAGTTACCCTGAACACATAATGAAGGCAGACTTTTCGTCCAGTGCTTAGGCAACATTAGTCACAGCAATGCACTCACCAAATACTGCCAGGATGCCTGGGATCAATTTTTATAGAAATACAGTTTGCGATGTGAACTGTATGTGTGGCAAGTCAATTGTTGGTTTGCAAGTGACGATGTAAACAGAAAGCAAAAGAAAATGGAAGTAAATATTGACAGAATTCCACGGTGAAATACAAAGCCGACGCAACAACCACGACTTGCTGTTATCTTCTCACTATGAAACTACTTTGACAAGATTGTCACTCCCCACCCCACCTTGCTTCACGCACTTCAGCGGCATTGTGTAAATGAAGTCGTTGGGCAAGTCCTGAAAAACAAGCAACACAACAATCCAGTTGCATCATTTCAACGAGTCGGTTTCAAAAATCACGTTCTTGTTTGAAGGAGTCCACGGTGCCAAAAAAAGCTAGGGTACAGTACTCTAATACGGGGATCACAGCCAAGGGAAATTAAAATAGAGGAAAATGAAACAGATCAGCCGATTCACATTTATGAATGCAAGATCGCATATTAAATATCTGCTACATAATTATACAAATACAATTCATGATGTTTTTCACCAACTTTGGTCATCCCCCATGAGGTCTTATTCAAGTTAGTTCGTTTAGTATTATCAATCATAATTAAAATCATGGTATACTACAGGCCAACAGTCATTAACAAGCCCTATCATCATTTCCTTAATTAGAATAATAACTTATGAATTGGAATGACTCATCAGGTTGTTTGTAATTCCGCTTTCTCAATCTTTTTTTTCTCTCTGCATGTTTGCTTCCCGCACAATGCTGTTTGAGTGACAGCCAACCTTTGCCACCATAATTGATCACTTTTCCATCGCAAAGACTGCAAAGGGCTTTCCCCGGACGGATTTTTATGTTTGAATATGAAATCTGAAAGCTGGCATCCGTCGACTTGTTTTTCAAACCATGCCCAATTCCACCAATTCATTATCCCTCCATCCAGAGACGTCACCGTTCCACTATCTCTCTTCCATGACATCTTTATAATGTAAAAAGTCATGTGCTTTCCCAAGCGAGCAATCACACGGAACACGTGCACGTAAGCTTTTATCAAAACAAAATTGATATATTGTATATCTAACCTATACTGTCTATACTATTAACACATTAAATATACAAATACCAAAAATGCAATTATTATTATACTATTAACACATTAAATAGACAAGTACCAAAAATGCGATGATGTTTAGCGCAAGTTTACTGCCGAAAAGTGCGGGAAAGGAGCTGCCATATTTGTTTTCTCGCGTCATTGCTCACGTCTCGCGGTATTTTACTCCTGAGCGATCCCGATTGACAACGGAAGCAACCGACATTGACCAAAACACACGAAAGCATGCCGACTCAAGCACGACACATTCTGCTCATCCTATCTCCCTTCAAAACAAATGTTTTAGCTGTTGTATATGTAAGTAAAAGAACATTTATATGAAAATAGAAAATATTGCGGGAAAAAACTAGCGGAATTCGACTAAATAGTGGATATCTGGAATCCCTATGTATAGCCATATCCTTGATTTTGTTGTGCAACCTCTAAAGTTACACAAAACAATGGCGATGAAAGACAATATACTGTATATACAATCCATCCATCCATAATGCAAACCGCTTATCCTAATGAGTGTCGCATCGCAGGTGAGTGTTCCATTAACCCATCATGCGTGTTATTGGAATGTGGGGGGGAAAAAAAAAAAAAAAAAAAAATATCGCTTTTCCACATACGTAGTTTGTATTTTGATGTACAGTACTTTACCTTATGTAAAGAGTATCCAGATTCAAAGATGATTGGTGGCAGGAGCAAAAGGAAGAACATGTTGGGTCGGAACATTTCCTCCTCCTTTTGGAAAGCAAAAGAAGAGGAAAAGTCAAAATACAATACATAATGATTGATATAGGGCTTTAACAGCAGTGGAAGATGGAACAAAGCACTTAAAACGAACAGCTATCATATACAGGAAATAAAGCAGTCACAAAGATAGTAGAAAGCATCAAGTGCCCGAAGACGGCTGGGAGAGGCTCCAGCAGCCCCCAGGACCCTTATGAGGAATAAGCGGGACAGAAAATGGATGGATGGATAAATCCCAAAATCGGTCAACTTTTTGGATGTTACATCAATTGTATTTGTTGCATTCCCGAACTGCCTTAGTTCTGCACATTTGTCTGCGTACATACCCACAAAACGACGAAGGAAAGCATTCAAAGGCCTTCAGTTCAGATGTGCAACATCATCATGGGTGTGAAGAGAAATCAACCAAACGCAGTAGGACACCGCAATCTGACAGAAACCCAAGAACAACATCAGCCCGGGCCATGTACTACAACGTGCCCAAAACTTGGTGTCGAAGATGAAAACATTTAACTACCATCTGGCAATGTTTCTACTGCCGACTAGGATAATTGGAAACCGGAGCTGGTAGGGATGGACCGCTCATGGAAACTTTAGAATGATGATTCTGGCTCTTTTCAAACTTTAAAACATTCTCATCAAAGAAAAAAAAAACAATGAATGTGCACAGTGACGTGATGCAATGATGTTTTCCAAGTAACCTGAATGCGTAGCGAGGGTGTCGTCTATCATAAATAATGTTGCTGGTTTCAAACTATGAGCTGCGTGATGCTAATACACCACAGAAAATGAATTGAACACATGCTTCTTGTTCATACTGAATCCACCACAAATATTTTTTGTTCCTTTCTCCAGTGGCAACAATCATCCGTTGGCTTTAATACTTGGCTGTGGAATTTGGTGAAGAGAGAAGCTGAATGTTGGGGATAATTCGCTATTTGAACATCTTTAAACATGTATAGCGAATTACACCAACACTGAATCTGAACGGCAAGGGGAAAAAAGTGCCTTCGCTGACAGGATGTATGAGTATGTTTGCTTGTTGGTGACTGGCACGCGCACGCAGCAAATGCCAGTGAAGTCATGCATGAATTGAAACAGAATTACAGACAGACTCGAACACATGCTATAAAAAGATATGTGAACCTTCCCCGAAGAATAATCCACATACACAATTGCCTGTGACCTTGGCTTTGTGATCATTTCGTTGCGATAATGAAATCATTGTTGCATCTCAGCGAAATGGGCTAGTCTAGGTCAGGCGTGGGCTTCATCTGCCCGTGCATTGCCACACAGGCAGTGCACGACAGACCATGCGTTCTTGCATGAGCAAGTTTGCCGTGTATGCACTATGAACATGCACGCACACATAGGCTCGGAAGTGGATGTGATGCACATGCGTCATCTGCCAATGCATTACATCCACTCGGAGGTGAATGCAAAAACAGAGAAGCCGAGGAAGGCCCAGAGGAACAAACTGATCCGGAGAAATGTGCATAATTTCGGTTGGCGCAACTTAGACCCAATACAGTGAGTGCATTAGAGAAGCAAAAGAGGGAACGATCTATTTCTGGGTGGTGACTGACTGGACGTTTGTATCAGTTTTCTGTCAGAAAGATCGAAGAGGGCCGGTCCATATTTAGTCCATCTAGTCAACAATCTCTCCCTTTGTGTATCGGCAGCAGTCTTGACAGCTTGTTCGAGCCTTGGTGCCCCAATGACCCCACGAGCAGATGGAGGCGAACACAGTGAGCAGTCATCAGCTCCAGGCACAGCATAGCCACGACGAATAATCCTACTTTTTGATACCTGAGCAAAGCACACGTTGTGCGCGGTTATGTTTGAATCATTTCCTTGTTGGTTCGGTACCGGACTTACGCAAATGCTAAAATAACACTGCTTCGAGCTTTGGCACGGCGGGTAAAAATATTCTATTTCATCTAAAGCCACTTCACATTTCGTGCCATGGGTAATTAACAGCTCTTTCCAAGACCTATATGAAAATGTGTCCAACGAATGAAAAATCAGAATACAAATAAAAAAAAGAAGAGGAAACAATACAGTACAGTTGGAAATGGACCACGAATTATAGCCGCCCCCTTTCATCCATTTTTGTCATTTATTCAGGGCTCAAAACCCCGAGACAGCATGTCAACACAAATCTTCACTAGTCTAACTACAAGCTGTTTAAAAGTAGGTCAAGCATAGGAACTGCATACAGAGAAAGTGTGGTGGGGAGAGAAGAAGAGAGGGACAGAGATAGAGAAAGAGAGACAGTGAGAGAGAAAGAGAAAGAGAGAAAGAGAAAGAGAAAGAGAGAATGAGAGAGTGAGAGAGATGGAGACAGAAGAGAGATTTTAATTGATTTATCAGGTTAGTCAACCTTTCTAATATACTGTAGTTTCCGGTGGATAAGGGACACTCATAAGCCTGAATTTTCTTTAAAAGATGAGCCTGCGCCTTATACGCCGGAGTGCCTTATATGTAAAGTAATATTGAGCCAAAACAGGTCTCGCAACTTCAGTCCATTTTCCCCCCCGTAGAAGAATCAGTTCGAAACCCCAGGGTCTACTGTAACACCTTATAATGTGATGTGCCTTATATTTGGAAACGTTTTATATATTTATATAGTATATTTGGTAAACATTTTTCATTCATTGAAGGTGTGCCTTATACTGTAGTTTGGTGCGCCTTATAAAGGGAAAAAATTCGAAAATACACTATTCAGTGATGGTGCACCTAATACTCCGCTGGGCCTTATACAAAATATGGTAGTCAGACACAAAGATATAACTGTTCAAGTCCTTTTCCTCATGCCAGGACCACTTGAACGCGTTCCGAACACTGGTGTGTAAGGCATGTATGTCAGCTTGCCCGTTTATGTGTTTGAAGATTGAGAGACGACTCCATTGCATACTTCCTCACTCAGATGTAAGAAAAAAATAGCCTTTCAGAAATTTGTCTTAAGCTGCTGCCGGTCGGTACTTTGCCTTTCAGGCGAAGCGAAAGGTCAAACGTGAATATTAACATCTGAGACTGAGGATTATAGGTCATGTATGCAGAGTGGCTTGATTAGATTAGCCTTTATTAGTCTCACACTGGAGAAATTTACATTTCACAGCAGCAAAGTGATGATTGGAAGAGGGAAGGAAAAGAAGAAGTAAAAAAACAAAATACAGGAGCTGCTGTCAAGGCAGCCACTCTCGCAGCGCCATCTTGAAGTCAAAAGAACAAAAAAATAAATAAATAAATAACATGACAACAGTCCTAACCATACTTTTGCATGTATGCACAATTTAAATAGCAAAACAAAAAAATGTTTCTTGTGGAGGGACTAAGCACCCTACATAGTAAGTTATAATGTACAGTACTTATTCGAGTATAACCTAAAAAAGAACTCAAAGTTCGGGTGCGCGTTATAAACGAGGCCTGGGAAAAAAAATGCTCATATATACAGTAAAGTCTCGTTATATCGATATTCAAGGGAGTCCGAAAAAATATCGATATAACCGGGACTATCGATATATCCGACCCTGTTTGCATGTAATTTTCCCCGTGCGTGCATAGAAATAGTATCGATATAACCGGGACTATCGATATATCCGATATCGATATAACGAGACTTTACTGTATTTAATGCTTTATCCCTTCCAGGAGGGGGTAGCATTTCCATGGCTATTCTCGCCCTTCGGTTTCGATTCACGCGCAGTCCTTTTTGTTTTTAATATCCAGAGTTTTGATTTAGTGTTAATATTGTCATTCAGTGTTTACATTGTCGATAAATGATTTGCATCACAATGCTCGGTCTGAGCCGAGAAAAAGTGAAACACAATTTTATACCGATTTATACCAAAAATTAGGGGTGTGCGTTATACACGCGTGCGCGTTATACTCGAATAAATAAGGTATTTACCTTATTTTCCAGTGTGTAAGGTGCACTGGTGTATTTGGCGCACCCCCAATGAATGGTGTATTTTCAAACTTGTTCCACTATAAGGTGCATCTTTAATGAATGTAAAAGGTTTTTCAAATATAATATAGAAATAGATGAATGTTTTCCAATTAGAAAAGCACACCACATTATAAGGCGCTACAGTAGAGGCTGGGGTTGCGCACAACTTCTTCTACAAGGTGAAATGGAGTCTGTGGCTGGTGACAGTAGTTGCCAGACCTGTTGTGGCTCAATATGACTTCACATATAAGAGGCACCTGCATATACGGCGCAGGGTCATCTTTTGAAGAAAATCAAGGCTGGAAAATATGGGATTTAGATTTTCTTTCAACAATATGCACAATTTTATTTACTGCACCTCAAACAATATACAGTAAAGTCTCGTTATATCGATATCGGATATATCGATAGTCCCGGTTATATCGATACTATTTCGATGCACGCACGGAGAAAATTACATGCAAACAGGGTCGGATATATCGATAGTCCCGGTTATATCGATATTTTTTCGGACTCCCTTGAATATCGATATAACGAGACTTTACTGTAATTGTTTAAAAACGTAGTGAGAGGACTGTATATGATCAACCTTTCACCTATCACCAAAGGCTATGACGAATAACCTATTATGTAAATACATAACCATCACACTGTACAGATCAACATATTCAAATCTACTATAATCTTTCTCCATTTTACTCTGCTCTCGGTAGTCAGAACATCAATGCAAACTACGGTGTGCACCATCGATTTAAAAAACGGTTTTCATTTACGCATTATACGCTGCATAACATACAAGCTAAAATTCTGGTTGCTGTTGCGTTATGCATCCTCTAGATGGGGCTACGCTAAAGGGAATACAATGCAATTGTATTTCCATAGAGCTTTCACGACCTCTGGAGCTGTAAGAAAGCACTTTTGTCAGCTTTTGAGAAAAACAAATGCATTTAGGTGTGCCTTATAATGGAGAAAATATACTACATAAGAGGTAAAAATAATCAGAAAATATCGACCATTTGACCCTTGTTTGCGGGGACAAAATCCTTAGATTTAATCAGTAAGCTAATTAATTGGTTGGGCCCTAAAAATACACTTGAAAGGAAAAAAAATAAAAAGCAAATTACGATGAGGATAATAATTATGAGAATCTCATTTAAATAAGACTGTGCCCCAACAAAAAGATGTGAGTAAGGTGATAAATTGAGAGGAGACATTTTTGCTTAACTTTCCCCTGAGATTTGACTGTGACTGCACTTCATGAGCAAAAAGCGCCCTTAAACCACAATTAAAAATGCTCTGCCGGTGTTGGTCTCATTTCTTGGTGTGAAGAGAGTTCTAAAAAAAAGGGTGGTGGTGTCCTTTGAGGATGAAAACACACGACAATAATCACAGAGGAAACCCCGTCTGCCGATCACAAAGAGACTGCTAAACGAGGGTATGGGAGATTGTACTAGCTCATGTAGCTTGATATATGTGCTTTCACTGCTGTCAGAGATGAAGCATTATTCTCGTTTTTCTTTCTGAATAAGTTGATCCAGAATCCAAAGGAATCCAAAAAAAGATTTTTTTTAAATGCACAGAAGGGCAGGTAGTTTTTAGGAGAGGGCAAAGAAAGCAGATTGGTGGTGAAAGGCAAGGATGCAATGCTAGAATGCGTCTGCCTCGGGGGACTTGGAAAATGGGCCAATTTTGGAAACAAGCTTTCTAAGAGTGTGAGGAGTGAGGTGGGGGCGGGGGGGTCACAGCATTTCCAGGAGAAAGCCATTTCATAACCAAAGGCTGAACGGAGGCCTTTTTCACTTCAAGTCGTGTCGCGGTTCGAATCAGAGGATCCCAATAAGAAATGATTTTCAAACAATTCTAGGGGAGTGATGGACAGTGTACCGTGAGATCTGGAAGGAAACATGATTTCCCACAAGGCGAATATCAGCAAGATGGAGAGGCCAGTAGAACGTGCACAAGCATCCTCAACAATATCCCTTGAGGCCCCCTCCTCAATCCAACAACTAGCTACGGGAAGTGCAATATCTTGTTTTTTTTCCAATGTAGTTGACTTTTTTGCCATACAGAGTATTTCGACATAATTTTGGCTTTCGGGATGAAATCAGAATTTGGAGAACATTACGTTACATTGCTTGTCATCAGATTGGTATTTGTCCGTAAACTGAGGACTCCCTGTCCTAAAGTAAAGGTATGGTTAATTTAGGTTTGCGCAATTTTAGCACAAACAGGAGAGGGGTAAAAGGATGATATTCCAACGCTGTAGTCCAATGCATTTTATGACAAGAGCAATCAATCATTGAATTGTCAGGGGGGGAAAACACAAGCTAACTGCAACCAAAGATCATATTTCAGCCTATGGTCGCTAAACACAAGTGTTTTTTTACAATAAACATTGATTATACAATGTTAAACATCATGGTAGTTATTTGCTCTTTTTTGGGGGGTATTATTGTTTTAATATTAATATTAGTAGTAGTAGTATTAAGAGTATTATTATTATTAGTGGTATTATTATTTTTATTATTAGTAGTAGTAGTAGCGGTAGTAGTCGTAGTAACAGTAGTAGTAGTACTAGTACTATTACTATTACTAGTAGTAGGAGTACTCGTCTCAGTACTACTCGTACTACTAGTACTAGTAGCATTAAGTTTTACTAGTAGTACTACCAGTGGTACTAGTACTAGTATTAATTGTAGAACTACTGGTACTAGTACTGATATTTGTAGTACTAGTGGTACTAGTACTCGTAGGACCATGAGTACTAGTAGTACTTGTAATACTACTATTACTAGTACTGATAGTACTAGTAGTACTACTAGTACTACTAGTAGTACTATGAGTAGTACTATGAGTCATACTACTAGTAGTACTAGTACTACTAGTAGAAGTAGTAGCACTAGTACAGTGCACTCTACTACTGTGTACTGTGTAAAATGGATTATTATTATTCTATAGTTTCCTTGAACAAAAAAATGTACCTATCATTCAAAAGAGCAGCATGAGTAAATCATATTCCATAAGTGTAACTAGTACTGTACCATTGACATAGCTACTCTCTAGGCAAAAAGAAAGCAGAAATATTAGTTGTTCTTTGAGGTGGATAAAGAATATATTGTGTATTATATTATCTATGTGTTGTTAAATGTTCAGATGCTTAAAGGTTAACAACACTGACATAAAATTGCTAGATTGTCAGATTGTTAGCGCTTGCACTGCAAGAATTTCCATTGTGTTTACAAGCTAATAGTTTTGGGAGGTTCAGAACAGAGTTTCTGAGGAGAGAATGGTCTCAAAGGTCTCATGTTACTGGGGTCAATGGCTACACCGAACCTGAAGCGGCCCAAATGTGGGCGGGGGTGGGGGTGTTGCACACAATGACTCACTGTGTATACAAAACATTGACACAACCTGTCCCTTCCCTCTTTTCCGTGTATTTTTCTCTCTCTCTCTTCTTCATTCATTCATTCTTCACTCGATGGTAGAAAATTAGGAATGTTAATTAAAGGCTCCAAGTTGTAGAAGAAAGATAACGGTGGGGAGGGGGCACAGGAAAGGCTCCAAGGAAGAATGAGTGAGTAACAGTGTGAGTAGGTATCGAGCGGAAATCTACGCTTCATGACAAACACTAGAGACGAGAGAATATTGCAAGATGCAACTGCATGCAAAAACACAATTGCAAAGCCAATTACAACAAATCTGGGAAGTTGTGTTGAATAAAATTTGTAAATCACATTCAACAAAATGAATGCAGTACAATGACAAAATATTTCACGTTAAAACTGATATAAACGGTATTGTTTTAGCAAATAATCATTGACTTAAAAACCTGATCTCTACAATATGTTCTCAAAACATTGAGACGGGTGGCAAAAAAAAGGCAAAGAAAGTTGCGGAATGCTTCCCAAACATCCTTTGAAACATCGCACAAGTAAACCGGCTTACGCTGGAGCAGGTAGGTACCATGGTTGGGTAGAAAAGGAAAACTGAGTTGACAAGATCACCTCTTTGTGAGAAACTGTGTGATTAAAAATGGCCAGTGTTCACCCAACGTACCATTGATCCCTCAAAGCAGCACTGCATCAAAAACCAACATGTATGTGTAAAGTATAGGTTTTGGAGAAAAAGTGGGAGACGCCAGACTGGGATGGTTTGGGCATTTATTATTTATGTTGAACACAACTTCCCAACATCATTGGAATTGGTTTTGTATTTAAAAAAAAATTAAAATAATGGGGGAAAAAAAAAAAAAAGAGTCAAAATGTACCTTCCAGTTGGCCAATTCTTGGAACTCAATGATCTTAATAAATCCTCCCATTAGGATCCCTAAAAGAAACAGAGACAAGAGAAGAAAATAATATAAAATTTTAATGCATAAAAACATTTTTATCCAACCACAATAAAGATGAAGTATAAAATGGGCACGTCAAACAGGGTGCATGCTGCCTGTTTGTCACATGGTGAAGTCAAAGTGCAGTAACAATATTTGCCACTATAAAATACCAATGTTCCATAAAAACCATCAGAAAAATTCAGTAGCATACTGGGAGCTTTCATTAAAGGTTTTATTCCTAAAATTCAACAGGATGCATTAATATAAGCCATCATAACTTGATATTTATCAAAGGCTTCTTTAAAACACACATGAAAAAAATGGACTTATACATTGTAAATAGCACAGCCAACCATGTGTAGAGTAAATACAGTTCCATATACTGTGATACCTCAGTTAACGAACACTTTCGCTCGTGAACTTTTCTTTTAAATTTGCGAGTTATAGTCTTGGCTGACAAACTATTTTTCAGCGGACGAACCAAACCACACACCGCCACGGTGGTTGGCGGACTAGTTTTCGTCACCCCCTTTCTTTGGGTGCAGACGTGGTTTGTTATCGAGTGGAGTACTTTTTTCTATTATGGGACAGAAAAAGACCCCACCACAGACAGGCTAGTGTTAAGTCGAAGAAGACGTAAAAGAAAATTACGGTCGAGCAGAAGATCATCAAAAAACACGAACGAGGTGTGCGTTTGTGTGACTTAGCGTCCCAGTACCAGTACACTAAGTCTACCATTGCTACCATCCTTAAGAACAAGGAAGCTATTAAGGGTGCTTGTGTGAGTATTTCCGTGTTGTCTAAGCAACGGTCTCAGGCAATAGAAGAATTATTTCTGTTAATTTGGATTAGCGAAAAGCAGCTAGCAAGGCACAGTGTAAGTGAGGGTATTATCGCTGAGAAAGCACGGCAACTTCACTCGGCTATCATCAAGAGGAAACCACATCAACGACCACCACACAGGTAAATCAAACGACTTTATTATATAGTACAGTTTATTATTACATTACATTTATTATACACTAAAAAAAGCACATTTTGTGAGCTTTAAGCCTTATTAGGTAGAAAATTATGTTTTATGGGGACCTGGGAACGGATTATTCTCATTTTAATTGTTTATTATGGGAAATAAATGTTTAGAAGACAAACTGTTCGCCTTAAACACACTTTCTGGAAACCAAATAAGTTCGTAAGCTGAGGTATCACTATATTATATATGCTTTATACTGTATTTTTATACTTTGCACTATGTACAGTTGTTTTTATGAAACATTTTTGTGCAGTTGTACAGTTCAGTCTGCTCTCTTTTTTTGTACATGCAATACTTTGTTTTTTTTTTTTTTTCAACCACACCCCCACCTCTTACAATTTTGCTGCTGTCGATTGCAGATTTTCCCACTGTGGGACGATTAAAGGCTGTTTGATTCCAATCAAAAACATGATATGAACATTCAAGGTTTTAACATCAAAATTAGGACAGGATCAATCATATGACCTTGCCACACTTTTGATTTGCATGTAAACTTTAGTTTAGTGAAATACATTTCTCTATCCGAGTTTGGCGTTGATAATCATCTTGTGGAGGGAGCATGGGACACACAAAGCTGCTGTTGCCTTGACAACACACACACACACACACACAAAGGAAGCCACTTTTGTGTCTGTTATCAAGTCGGGTACACATAGATTGTCTTTCATAGCATTATGTGACCATATTTAGGATTTCAGAATTACCTGTGGATAAAACTGCAAAGCTTGTTGGAAAAAAGAACGAGCGCCTTGTCAAAGGCCTTATCCGATTTTGTTCGCAACGCAACAAAAAGTGTGTGTATATGTATATATATATGTATATATATATATATATATATATATATACATACAGTAAAGTCTCGTTATATCGATATTCAAGGGAGTCCGAAAAAATATCGATATAACCGGGACTATCGATATATCTGACCCTGTTTGCATGTAATTTTCTCCGTGCGTGCATAGAAATAGTATCGATATAACCGGGATTATCGATATATCCGATATCGATATAACGAGACTTTACTGTATATATATATATTTTTTTACTGGTTTATGAGGTTTGTCAACCTTTCTAATGTCGTCAAAAAGATATATCTGTTCAAAGTCCTTTTCGTCACGCCATGACCACTTGAACGTGTCGTGTGTAACGCACACACGTATGTATGGCAGATTGACCGTTTATGTGTTCAATGATTAATCTGCCTTTTGTGCGCACAAGTGCACTTTTTGTGGTTTCCATTCTCACTGAAACTTTGTAACGTCTTCAGATATCGTGAGGCCATGAGAATACAAAGTGTAGCAATTTCAGTTTGATTCTGATAGGCTACATTGTCAGGTTCATGACCCAGTGCAGAACCTGACAAAGATCTGTAAGAGAGCTCCGCAAGAATAAGATAAAAGGGAAACTATAAGTGTAAGCATCAAACTATTTAGAGTTACAGATCTACAGGCTTGGTTGATGGATTGGGATAGCGAGAAGCAAAGCAGACAATTAGTGGATGAGAGAGAAAAGATAAGGAAGGAAGAGCAGTGTCTCCTTGATTTGTTCGCACATTGTTATCTCTCTTCAGCAGAGTCCTGCTCCAAACACTCCGACATCTCAATGCAATTGATGGTGGTGGGGGTCAAAAAAGGAAAAGACCTTTTGAGCAGAGACGGATATATCCTAGAGTTTGAGGGAGTGCAAATTATCAAATTATACAGGCGGCAGAAAAAGGGCGATTGGATTTATAAATTGCACACGGTACCTGTCAACACCTCAGATGGCACGTTTTGCTATTGGCAACTTATTAAAACTTAGTCAAGGTCTCAATAGTACATGTAATCTCAACTGTGCCTCAAATTTGCCTGCAAAACCCATCCATCTTCTCACTGCCAGACGATGGGCAAAAATGTCTCCACTCCAGTGCCAAGGTTTTTAATAATAATAATAATAATAATAATAATAATAATAATAATAATAATAATAATAATACATTTCATTTTTAAGCCCGTTTCAAAACTCTCAAGGTTTTTGTCATTTTCATTCAAATTGTGGGACCCACAAAATACTGAGTTTTAGGACTACATAAACATTCAATGCAGAGTTAATTCCTAATTTATATGGGTCTGGATTTATCTGAGCTTGAAATAGGGGTGGCTGTAAAAATACAATACAATACATACAAATTGATTCATATCGCGCATGAACAACAACTGAAGCTGTAACAACGCGCTAACATGAACAAAAGTCAAATGCTGTCCCCTCGTGGAAGGGAAAACATTGTCAGAGGTGTCACCAGCGCTTCATCGGCACCGCACTCCGCAAGAAAAAACCAAAACCCGAATACATTCGGAAATGGCAGCGAATGAGTTAAAGAATGAGATTTTAATATGTGTGATATACTTCCTCAAACATTTTTAAACCAAGTAAAAATACTAGCATATTCGCTAAAGTAGCTTGGCGAGCTATTAGCAAGATAGCTAGTTTTCTTTCTAGTTGAGTTACTTTCGGGTTGAGTGAACGCCGGCGCGTGTGGCTGCCGCTGTTCACCCACAGAAAAACTGATCTTGTGACTGTAAAGTGACCTTGAGAGTTTTGAAAGGCGCTGAGAAATCAAATGTGTTATTATTATTGTTTACCATTAAATTTAAGTTTGTGTGGCTTTGCCAAGTGGCACCTTGTGTTTTCACCTTCAAACATATTTGAAAACAGGACAAGTGAGAAAAGATTTTGACAAATTAAACTCACCTAGGGACACAACGGCAACACTCTCGGGAAGAAAATGTAGCTTGAACTTGATAAGTAGATGAACTAAGACAATGCAGATACCTGGAGTGACAAGAATGAACAAAGAGCACAGATTGAGTATGAATATGCTCCTCACAGAGATGACGATAAAACATAAACAGACTCAATTATTTTTATGAAATAAATATTAGTCAACAGGTTTGATATCATCGACTCGCCAATACATACCAGCGGGTTGACATTTTGTCAATTAGTCTCCTGAGTGTTTCAAACTGGTCACATATTTGCCAAGAGGGAGAAGTTGTTGCCTGTCCGGATTCGCCACTCACAGGGCAGCCACACCCGAATGTAAGGGTGTCAAACTCCTATTTTGCCATGGGCCACATTGTAGTTACAGTTTACTCTCGAGTTAGGGCCAAAATCCACTTTCTTGATCAAATCATACCCAAGTAATCCATTAAGTGCATACAATTGTATCTGTACATTTCAGAGATGATAATATCCATGACTAACTGGATTCCACAATCTTCTTGACCTTGTATGCTGTAAGTGAGTACCGAACATCCCGTTTGGTCTATGTTTTTTGTTGATGAAATTGAACACAATGAAAGGCAACCTACCAATAACAAGAAGGCTAAAGAAAATGGTCAACCCATTGGACTGTTCTTCTTCTTGAGCCTGGACGCCCGTTTGCACGGGCAGAATGGCCTTGGGATTTGGAGGTGGTGGGATTGTTGGCTTGATTGATGATGATGTGAAGTGGATGGACTCATTTGCGTGGTTGTCTGTGATGTTAGTCTTGCTGCAAGGAGAAAGGCAGATCGGTTTGAGTGGAGTAACAAGTACAGTACAAGTACAAGTACAGTAACAAGCTGTTTTACTGATTACTCAAGAGTAATTTCCATGCAACATAATTTCTTCATTTCCTTGAGGATTTTTGGTAATCAGAGACAGTACTTTGACTACATTGCACTCGGGCACAATTCAATTGCCACTTACTGTATATTTTTTATCTATGGGTATTTATTACTGCTTGTGCACTCAGACAGACGTGTTTCACATCACTCTTTCACCAATCTGTTTGATTGTTGATAACTCAATTTCTGTACAAATTCATAAAAATGAAGATTCCAATTAAACAATGCAAAATCCATTTTTGTATTCAGATTCGGTTTTTCAATGCACTTGTTCAAGATTAGCGATTAAAATTCAAATATATATTTTTTATGATTCAGTTTCTGGTGGCACATATTTTACCCCAGCAATGACATCCTGTATTGACACACGTTCGTAGCCTTCTTAGAGTGGTTTCGTCCATCCAGTATTGTTTTTTAGCAACGACTTAACGTTCAAACCTGACAGTCGCTGTGTCTTCGGATCGGTCGAGTAAATTGTGACCCTCTTCGGTGTCATGTTTGGTTGATGAAAGCCGGTGGTCAGAAAGAGCCAAATCCTTTTGGAAAACGTCCCTTCCCTTGTTATCTCGCTCTAACACATGCAAAGTCTTTACTGCCTCTGTTTGCACTGACAAGCAGCGGTAAACAAACAAAACTAATAACAACAACAGAACGTAAACTCTAGTGTTTGCCATTGTTTAAAAACACGAGTTCTGAACGACAAACGACGGTGTATCCTTAAAAAGTCGAGCATTTTCATGTCGACGCAGCCATACCCGTTTCCACATCAACATTTCACTTCCGGATTTTCTGGGAGTCGTAGTTCTACGTATATACGCATGCGCAGCAAATCCTGAACAGTGTGGTTTAATTCGCACTTCTTTCGTAAAATTTAGATTTAGTGTGTTTATATATTAATTAGTGGTTACCTTGAGTGTATATGAGTTTTTTTAATTAAAAAATATGCTTCACTTGGTATTTTTTTTTGTGCTGACTGAGTCAATTTCCCAACAGCCATTGTTACGGAGCAGGTTGTCAGGTGCTGTCCAAGTGTATAATTTAATAAATTGATGCTTAATGATGGCGGATAGCGGCATTTAAGAACCCAGCTACCAAATGGAATTGGAAACTTTTCGCAAAAGAAGGTTGTGAAGCAAAACGGAGAGACGTCTTAAAATACAGTCATCGCGTTTGGCGGCTTGCTTTCAATATTAACTCGAGAGCCATGTGATTCATATGTGAAATCGCGTGAGCCGTCCCCGCAGGCAATCAGGAAAAATTAAAATATATTAATTAGCGTGTCTGTTTCAATGCGAATGCACGCCCCCAGATCCCCCCCACCCCACCCTCTCCTCCCTGTACGGAGGAAAGGCACGTTGCAGTGGTGTTCGGCGTCTACGCCCACTGAGGTGCCGCTGCTCATTTTCCTGCGGGAAACACTCATCACGGCACGGCAAGCAAGGACCAAGGCAGACAGGGTGGCCGACTTTGAGGGAAAGAGCAGGCGCGGAGGAGTTCAATCAGCGACGCTCATCGTGACAAATGATGGCCCAGCACTGAAAAACCACAAGGCCGCCGGGTTGCTTCGCTCTGTCAACGCTAAAGCCCGTTGTTGTTGTGTGCTTCTGTGCGCGAATGTGAGTGCTCACATTTGTCATGTGTGTATGTGCGTTTATGATTTCCACCTCGGACTTTAGCCGCCATTAGAGTCGAAGCCACCCCATGCCAGGAATGGAATTCGTATGACTGGACTGATTACCGGAGGACCGCTCTTGTCAACCTGCCGAGGAAATAGTCGTGAGCTTTTGGTCGCCCGCTGCTGCAGACAGCGACACCACTACACCGCTTGGATCGTTAAAAGCATACACAGTCCGAACCTTCCAGCACCTGGACACATCGGAAACGCTCTGTCGGCTGGCTGTGTATAGATAACGCAAACGTGCCACCGTGTGCTTCTTGCTGCCTGTATAATGCCGACACATTTGCGTTTCCGGAGAAGGTCATACCTTGGGCTTTTATTCCTTTTTTCGCTCTCAACGTCGGCATTGTATTTCATCTACTCCGCTCCAGGTATCGGTAAGTCACATGAAACGTTTTTTATCTGTCATTATCTTGTGTGAGATCGGTTGGTTAAATCATGTGTGACAGCCTTTGGGAGTGGAGACATGCGCCTATATGGGCTGAGCCTCATCAGCTCCCAATCTCTCGACGATGATGATTCCCAACTGGATGGAGCTCAATTCCATTATGATCATGATGATACTGATAAAGCATCGTAATGCATAGCTCACTGTGATTAATAGAACTACTGGCTACTGTAATCCGGCTCAAATTAGCACGCTTCAATTTTGGCTTCAATTGTGAGGCCCTCTAAAACAGTCCATTTCGACCATGTGTGTATTCGGCAAATATCAACCGAGACTCACTGCTTATTGGTGTGCGAAAGGTTTCACTGTGAGTCACGAGCCTAAATGTTGCTTCCGAAACTCATTTCACAAATGGTTTACTGACAGTTAAGTGATTCATGCAACCAATGTCATCATTTACGGCCAGGAAGTCATGTGCATGTGGGTCATTTTGTTAGTTATTTCCATCTCCCTTTGCTTGCCTTTTTTAAATGTGTGTGGATACACCAGTGTCAGCCATATATCTTCCAATAACTTCATCTCAACAGCATCTCACCCACCCTTTGATAAAGCCCTCTAATCTTCGGGCATAGTCCAGAATTTATCATCTGAGATATGAAGAGACGATCCCAGTTGCTATTGGAGGATTATTATCCCAGATGCGAGGCTGTAGAACAGGGGTCACCAAACTACGGCCCACGGGCCATATCCGGCCCGTCAGTACTTTGGCCAAGCCCCCTGAACAATACCAGAGATGCTATCAGATTTTTTTCCTATTTGGCCTCCAGAAAAAAAAATCATTTTACAAGTCAAACGTTGGTTTTCGTCCATTATCTGTTCCTATTTTAATCAATGTAATCAATGTATGTTGTTTATAATCGTGATTGAACAATACAAACAGTCGGTCACAATGCGACGCGACACAAGAAAGTGATGTATGTGGAAGTGGAGGGGAGTCTGGTGGTACATTCAGGTGCGCTCAGTTTCGTCCCAAATCCGTTTTGCAAGGCTAAATACCAGCAGACAAACTCTCAAAGCTAAAAAGTGGACTACTACTTCAGCAGAATACATTTGTATGCCAAGCTCGGCTGAACAAGGCATCCGTTCGGGCCAGCTTTCGGGTTGCTAAACTGATAGCAAGCAGCGGTAAGCCTTTCACGGACGGAGAGTTTGTTCCGAAATGTAAGACCTGGGAACGGATTATTCTCATTTTAATGTTTTCCTATGGGAAATTATTTTTTGGGATACACACTTTTCGCCTTACACACTCTGTCTGGGAACCAATTAAGTTCGTAAGCCAAGGTCCCACTGTATTTATTTCATCAATAGTGTTATTATTTGTTTCCTGACTTTTTTTCTGTAAAGAACCTGGAAAGGGTTATTTGATTATGTGTGGCTTTCTGGAAAACAATACATTTTTTAAGCTCCCCTACGATCGTCACACTTTTTCTGTTACAAACTGACAGTGGCCCCCCATCAGAGAAGGGAAAAGTTATGTGGCCCTCACAAGAAGAAGTTTGGGGACCCCTGCTGTAGAAGCATAAAGGACAGATTCAGATATTGTACTCATGCACTAAAAACCTTTGGCTTTTACCTGGTCCACTTGACCTTTCTGTGTCATCTATAATGTTTCCACAAAGTATTAGGAGCAGAAACACTAGAAAAATGGTGGAGAGGCTTTTCCCATTTACTGCTTGAGTCAGCATTGGTTGGATATCCTGTTGTGCTGGCAGAACAAGGCACTCTTGCTAAAGCCAGTCTGCTTTAGTTGGGTGTCATTCATTCTAAATGAACCAGCAAACAAGGGTTTGTGGTGACCAAATGTTTAAGCACAAAATGTGACGCTTAAACTCCCTGTAAAGTGGAAATGAATGTATTCTAAATATGACATACCAAAAAAAGCAACCGTGCCACATTTGACCGATTTAAAGTTTAATCACTAAACAAAAGCATTTGATTGAGGCGTCAGAAACCATAATAAGGAAAAAAAACTAACATTAGTGTCCAGCAAAGTGATGAAAGGAATGAAAGTAGAAAAACAAAATACATGAGCTGCTGGAAAGGCAGCCACTCTCGCGGCTAATTCTAATAAAAATTAGAATAATCCATTCCCAGGTCCCCATATAACAAAATGTTCTACTAAAAAAGCCTTAAAACTACACAAAATGTACCTTATTTATGTATAATAAATGTGCTATGGTATTATAATTAAAGAAATAAACTGTACTTTATAATAAAGTCGGTTTATTTACCTTTGTGATGGTCGTTGATGGCTGCCGCTGCTCACCCACAGAAAAAAACTCATCCCGTGAGTGTAAAGTGACCTTAAGCGTTTTGAAAGGCGCTTATAAATGAAATGTAGTACTACTACTAATAATAATAATAATAATATTGATGGAATCGAGTGGCCGTTTTCATCAGCATTAAACACATGAGGAACGTGGCCTTCTTCCACCATCTTGAGGAAAGATTCCTTGTAAGCTTTGGCAGTTTTGTCATTAGAACTGGCTGCCTCACTATGATGAATGACACTATGAATCCCTGTACGATGCTTAAAGTTCTCAAACCATTTTTGGCTAGCCTTGAAATAATTAATGGATGACGAACTTCCAGGTTGCCTCTTGAGGTATCACTGAAAATGGATGACGGATGAGACATCTGTAACAAAAAGGGACACACAATATACATCGCTATCTAATAATAATAATAATAATAATAATAATACATTTCATTTCTAAGCGCCTTTCAAAACTGTCAAGGACACTTTACAGTCAGGGGATAAGATTTTTTTTCTGAGGGTGATTGACTGAACGAGCCCCCTAATCCTGTAAACTGGCGACAACAAACAAATACAGTAAAGTCTCGTTATATCGATATTCAAGGGAGTCCGAAAAAATATCGATATAACCGGGACTATCGATATATCCGACCCTGTTTGCATGTAATTTTCTCCGTGCGTGCATAGAAATAGTATCGATATAACCGGGACTATCGATATAACGAGACTTTACTGTAGTTAAACTTTTACTTTTCAATTCCTGTGCCAAATGTTGGTCCTTCTGTGACACAAATTCCTTAAGACAAATATGTAATACTTTTTAATGTTCTGCATATATTTTCACAGAACACATGACAGAATAGTTGTACAGTAAAGTCTCGTTATATCGATATTCAAGGAAGTCCGAAGAAATATCGATATAACCGGGACTATCGATATATCCGACCCTGTTTGCATGTAATTTTCCCCGTGCGTGCATAGAAATAGTATCGATATAACCGGGACTATCGATATATCCGATATCGATATAACGAGTCTTTACTGTACTTTTTAATGTTCTGCATATATTTTCACAGAACACATGACAGAATAGTTGTATTTTGACTTGTTCTGCAACATGAGACAGCACTGTCCATGCAATCAAATTTTGCCCATCTGACCGATCTGTGCTCTTTTAATGTTGGAGTAAATTGATGTGAAAAATCGGAGAAGGACCAATTCCTTATCGTGTGTCAGGGGACATTGCAAAGTCATCGTAAATGGGTAAAAATGTAAGGAGACGAAAGGGAGTCGGGGGATGCAGCCTCGAAAAAGATGTCTGCTTCCCTTACAAGAGACAGTTGATTACAGCAAATGTGCGGTCTGCTTCCTGTGTTTGTCATGCGAGTTCAGTGCAGAAAGCCCCACTTTCACAGCTTAGGTCAATTGTCTCTCCCCTTTCAGGGGCTGGCCCTGTCTTTCCCTATTTGTCTGCTGCCACACACACTCATCCGCTCAGGCCTCTACCTCTGTGATACCCCAGAGCGTGGATGCTGACTGATGCAGACCGCAGCTGGGCCCGGTTGCAGCTGTTTTTTTTTTTCCCTCATTTTTTTTTTACATGGAGAATCCCATTGGTGCAAAAAGCCAGGGGAGACACAAATTCTATTTATAGGTTTGAACACAGATGTGTACACACACTTTCACATCCGGGGGAAACGGACCAAAGGAGACAGGCCAGGTGGCTCCCCTTTGTCTCTGAAAACTAGACTGATCTCTCCATTGAAAGGCAGTGTGTTGCGCTCATCTGAATCTGTTTGTCCGATGTTGTAGAAATGGCCCTGCATTCATCATCTTCTTTTAAGATTTGTTGATATATATATGAAAGATAAGAAAACCTTTATTAGTCTTACAATGGACGGATTCCCAATCCACAGCAGCAAATACATGTGTGTTTGTGCGTATACACCGAAGAAAGCTATATTTGTGAGTATGTGGTAATACAAACCACATGATTTTGAAACTCTTTGGCGCACCTCAAAGGTACAATCGATATGCATGTTCATGAGACATATGTTCACACGTGACGTCTTTCACTTTATTGTCTCTCCATATCGTTTTAACCCATTAAAAAATACATTTCAGTGTCAATTAATTGCGAATATAACAATCTGATTTGGGCTTCATTTGGGCTGAACCATCCCTTTATCCCACATAGCACGGACAGGATTTATTTTCAGGTGTGACCTGTTAAGAAGCAGTTCAGTCTATTTTTGGGCGTTCATTGGTGTGTGTTTCGGGTTGCTGAATGCTGAAAAACTCATTCATGGTGTGTGTATAAAACATTGTGGCACACTTATTATTCAAGGTTTTCTGTGGAAAAATCAGACCAAAACAAAGTATTACAAAACCCTCCACCATTAATTAATGTGAGTCAGAACCTGTACAACTCAGTTTTGCCACGGTAGAAAACAATAACTGAGAAAATGTGGTTGCCTAAGTGTGCACGTTTGTTTGTTTTAATAGTAAAACACAGATCAGTGTATTGGTATGCACACAGACAGTTTGTGATTGTTCAACCTATGAGAGGGTATCCTCTTGAATGTGCCTGCCTAGCTTCCTCAAAAGCATTTGAATCCTAATTTGCTTAAAGGACCGACGTCTCTGGACAAGTTGTGTCCATAATTTGTAAAATGGCTTCAAATTACTTCTACTGAGCGTATTTTACAAAGATTCCACCGCACATCGCTCTATTTTACGTTTTAAGACTCGTGCTGAATATTCCAGAAGTCTTTGAGTTGGTGACGAGTCCGTACGTGACGTCACTGAAGGAACGCCCTTGACCAAAAAAAGGACACATTGTAGCAGTCAATGCTTGTTTAGTCTGAAAACCTCATGTTGCACCAGAAAAGGGCATCCAAGCTCCATATAAGGAATTTATCCGCCTGTGGAAACGCAATACACTGTCATGTCTACAAGAGGTCGCCATTTTCTTGCCTCTTTTTGGGTGAGACATTTCCCCTCAATGTTGCCTCAAAATGGCACAGAATAAATTCTTTAATCGATTGCAAACATGTATGCTTTCCTCTTCAGAACTATTTGAATCGTATTCATAACTGGACGTGTAACAAGAAAGGATATTCTCCGAATCTGAAGCCATTGTTCTGATTCTCCAGCAATGCAAGACGTCATATCATACTGCGTGTTTTGGGTATTTTAGATGCTATAAATCGTTTTTCTGATATCAGTTAGGAAACAAAAAAGTGACGTCGGTTATCCTTTAAGAACTGGCACTTGGTCGAGTGGTAGCCCATTAAAAGAGAACATGCGAATAAATTTTGTACCAATATTTTTGCTGTTTTGCCGATTGTACATTGCCATAGAAGAAAATGGAACAAGACCAACAGTATTTAGCCACACTGTTGAAGCTTTCGGATCACCTGACCTTATTTTACAATGATAAATGATTAACTTAGAACCTCACTTCCTTGTTTGGTTTTTGAATAACACTTGTTAGAATTTTTGACACCGCTGCTATGGACATTGGGCATTGATTAGCAAATACCTGAAGAATGATGGCGGCGACGCGAGTGGCAGCCTTGGTTACCCGCTACTCATATTGTTCCTGTTTTTGTCATTTTTCATTCGTTTTTGGATTTATTCGTCACGTCATTTTGATGATGATACTAGTGCAGCGTGTTCTACCGGAGACACATTCCTTGTGTGTTCTACAAATTTGGGCAATGAAGATTCTGAAAAAAATTCGAATCATAACCAGTTGGCATGATTTAAGTCGCTTAGTATAACCCCTCGAGGCACCATTTGACATGGCCTTGTCTTTACATTCTGTAAAATAATTATGTGTTAATACTCATCATTAACATGTATAGTTTTCCGTTCCTCATGATTGGTAAAAATCCATAGGTGAAGTTACTGCTCATTAGCTTGCACGCTTGCTTTCTGATGTCTCTCGCAGAAGTATGTTGATGCAAACGTAGCATGGGGCTTGTCAAAGTGCCACTGACATTCGACTGTTTCATAGATTATATTTTTGCGTTGTAAATTAGAACCAGGCAGAACCTGTCCTCTCCATAAAGGCAAATTTTTCGGTCCATTCAACCTGAAGTGTGCAGTACTCGTCATTTTTTTTCTCGTAGTGCTTATTCAAAAGGGGGCGTTTACCTGTTTCGACATCAACGGCCAGTTAGGTCAGTGTCATCCAATTAAAATTGCTCTTTCACCGAAATGCAGCCCAAACAGGAAATGAACAGCAAAAAAACGACAATATTTAGTTTTATCTGCGAGCTAAATGCAATCATCAAAAGAGCCATATATGGCTCACGAGCCGTATGTTTTCGACCCCAGGTTTAATGGATGGCATTTTAATCACTGTAATTCTTGCGGTTGGAGCATAAAAGGCTAATGTTTGACATTTTCACTACAGTTGCCATGGCTCCCACAGGGCTGATCCTCAACTAGGACTAACTCTTATTTATGGTCAAAGAAACCATAGAAACCTGCTATCCTAAATCCCATGATGGCCCAGGCAACAACAAAAAAAAACAAGGATCCAGTCATGACAGTCATTTGTGACTTAGACCCATGAGGGTAAACTAGACCATTAACTACTGCGATTACTTTCTTGAAAGATGTTGTGATAACCCTTTTCCCGCTCTTTTCCACTGACAATGCACCTGCAAGCAATACACAAAAGTTTTGTGTCTGCCCCCGATTAGACAAGCGTATGCTCACAAAATCAATCTTGTCTTCCGCACGTTTATGTGCACATATTAAGGACATGTGACTCCCTAAAACATTCCACTGTTAGCGAGATTTTAGTTAAACATCAATAGCGCAGGAGTTCATTGCACTCTGAGTCAGTCAGAGTCATGAGCAATCCGATTAAAACCTTTTGTTGACCGTGCACACTCATGCACACATAGCAGAAAGGATATGAGGTACATAACGGTTTTGGCTGGTGACAGTGGAAAGTGACAAATATTAATTGTGCTTTGTGTAAGTTATTTCAAAGCAAGACACTGGATGTAAAAGTTTAAACACCTTTTTTTTCAAATGGCAGATATTTGTGTTAAAAAAAAAGCATTAGACCAAGTTACATAATTTAAAAAAAAATCACATTTTATGTGACGTACAACCATACAGTACAAAGTACACATCATGAATGGAGAAAATAAAAACCTAAACGTACGACTTGAATAACTATGCCACACTCTCAATATTCTACAGTGATGCCTTGAGATAAGAGTTACATTAATCCCAAAACCACACAAGCAAAACCAATTCCCTGTCAGCAGTCGTCTTTGCCCTTTGAAATGAATGCTAATGCCATTAATCCGTTACAACAAACAAATGTTTTTGTTAGTTTTTTAACAATATATTGTAACTTATAAAACTGAGCGATACTGTAACTGTAAGTATCGATACTGTAGTTTTTGTCCAGGAAAAAAAGTGTATATATATATATATATATATATATATATATATATATATATATATATATATATATATATATATATCGATCGAATCAATTTCATCTGTGCTGTATGTCATGCATATTAGCATATTTGACAATAAAGCTGACTTTGACTTTTGATATATATATATATATATATATATATATATATATATATATATATATATATATATATAGTAAAGTCTCGTTATATCGATATCGGATATATCGATAGTCCCGGTTATATCGATATTTTTTCGGACTCCCTTGAATATCGATATAACAAGACTTTACTGTATATATATAATTATAAAAATATATATATAATATATAAATATATGTATATACAATACAGAGGTCAAGGCAGCTAAGTAAAGATCAAACGAACTGGTCAATTTTAAGAATAAGCTCTGTTATGTGTCATGTACTAATATCAGCCCATCGATAACGATAGATTTTTTTTAACATATTTAAAATAAAAGACACAATTAAATCGATAAATGATCAAATTAAAAACTATTAAAATAATTCGATAGCACTGTCCTGCAGCCCCGTGGGAAGCAGCGAATTCAATTAAGTGCCTCACCGCTATACTCCGTAAGAAATTGCACTCAATATCATATTGATTAAAACAAATAGATATCAGGAAGTAATCTGGCATTGGTATTTTGTGTGCCGCAGAGGCTACAGTATAATGTTATGTACTACAGTTAAAAGCAGCTAAGAGGACATTTGGAGCACAAATCTATTTTGAATGCAATAGAATCTTTTTTGTGAACCTTGTCCGCCAAACTAGCGAACAGGCCATATCAAATCACCAAAGAAGTGCATAAACATACGCGTGCGTTTGTATATAGAGGTGTTCACACAGCACATATTTGCATTGGTGCTGCACAATGCATTTTGCTGTGAGTGTTCACACTTTCAAAGGGAAACAATAGTGTGTAAATAAAGCACTTTCTAGCTCTGGTGTTAACCAGCATCCCATAATCTGTGTCACACTTCACAGGCAGCAAATAAATAAATAAATAAATAAAATGTCCTATGACATATTAGCCAGCTAAAAAGTTGAAGTCACCACAAAATGGATGCTCAAATGTGATGCATGTACTCCAAGAGTGCGTCAGTTTGCTAGGCTTGCATTGTATGAACAACGAATGAAGGTTAATGCAATTGCATCACCTATTGCTTTGTGGTATAGTGCCTTCCAAAAATAAGCATTTTTATGGCTCAATGCCAGATGGGCATGTATGTTCACAATATACCATTATGCACTACACTACTTTTACGTCCTTGAATGAAATGTATTTTACCTCCGATTCTTGTGCTTTATTAAATTTGATCTAATAGGGATTGGTTAGTTTTAAAGGACAACCAACGTCACTTTTTTGTTTCTTAACTGACATCAGAAAAACGTTTTATAGCATCTAAAATACCCAAAACACGCAGTATGATATTTTTATTCAAATGCAAAACACCAATAAAAATAACTTCAAGTGTCCAAAATCTGCAAAAAAATTGAGCTGCGAATTGGGCATTTTCAGAAAGTCCCGCCCCCAGTTCGTGACGTCACGCCAAGACGTCTTGCATTGCTGGAGAATAAAAACAATGGCTTCAGATTCGGAGAATATCTTCTTCTTGTTACACATCTGTTTTTCTTGTTACACAACTGTTTTTCTGATGTCTTGTTACACAATATGATTCAAATAGTTCTGAAGAGGAAAGCATACATGTTTGCAATCGATTAAATAATTTATTCCGTGTCATTTTGAGGCAAACAGGTGGGGGGGAATGTCGCACCCAAAAATGGCCACCGAGCTGTTGTGAGGAATAAATCAGCCCGTTTCCACAGGCTAATAAATTCCTTCCATGGTGCTTGGATGCCCTCTTCTGGCAGCTTTTGGGTGCAACACAGGTTTTCAGAACAAACAGTACAGCAAAATACATTGACGTGATGGACTGCTACAATGTTTCTTTTTTTTCGGTCAGGGGCGTTCCTTTAGTGACGTCAAATACGGACTCGTCACCAACTCCAAAACAAGACTTCCTGAATATTCAGTGCGAGTCTTAAAACGTTAAAATATAGCTATATGCGGTGGAATCTTATTAAAATACGCTCAGTAGAAGTCATTTGAAGTCATTTTACAAATTATGGACACAACTTGTCCGGAGACGTCGGTTGTCCTTTAATGTTCAATCTGTATTTTCCTTATTTTTTTATGTTATGTGGCTAAAAAATATTTAATTATCAGTATTGACTGAAATGAGTTACTTATACTGTGAAACAGTTTTTCAAACTTGGTTTCATATGACCATAACACATTTCACACGTGTTTGGGGAGCTTTCAAGTGTGTTTTTTTGTTTTTTTTTGCATAACACAGGGTTTAGACGTTTTTCTTTGTTAGCTAAGGGCTTTTACAAAGCTCAGAGATCTTAAGTACATGGGAGATTGTTGACATGTCGTCATCAGCTGATATGTGCCAGGAATTCCTGTTGCTTCTTCAGTGTTGCTTTTGGCCACTTAACACCTCCCTGAAATGTTTTTCTTCATCTTTTCATCAACTTCAAAGGGGCACCTCGCTCTTGGCAGTGTCACTGTAGTGCCATATTTTTCTCCATTTGACGATGACTGTCTTCCATGGTACATAAAATGCCTTGGACATTCTTTTATTTCTTTCTCCTGACTTTGAACAGCGGGATCCATCTGCTGCTGTAGAAGCTCTTGGTAGGCTTGTAATCAAAATTGTGACTGCAAAGATATCAGAAAAAGCCGACTAGAAAATCTAAACTTAAGCATAAATCAGTACAGTGGCACATGTATGATGATTTAGAGTTAACAGGTGTCGGTATGTAAGAGGTTAATTCCAAACACGGCCATTGAGAACTTGTAAGCTATTCTCAATTTTTTTGTTACCAATTGTTCTTTTTTGCTGCAATTTCCACGTTCAAAATAAATGTAAGACATTGTTTTTCTGAATTCAAAAGTACAGTAAAGTCTCGTTATATCGATATTCAAGGGAGTCCGAAAAAATATCGATATAACCGGGACTATCGATATATCCGACCCCGTTTGCATGTAATTTTCTCCGTGCGTGCATAGAAATAGTATCGATATAACCGGGACTATCGATATATCAGATATCGATATAACAAGACTTTACTGTAGTTACACTTTGTGTGGGTTGACATGTCTGATTTTAGCGATGTCTTATTTAATAGCATCTTCGTAATTCTTCCAGCCATTGAAGTGTTTTTCGATAATTTCGAACATGGTGTAGGCCACTTTAACGACTGAATGAATACCTGGCATTTGAGCAGAGGTGCGTTAATGTTTTTATGTCCACTGTCTTCTTCTGGGGCAGGGGTGTCAAAGTCATTTTTTGCCGCGGGCCACATTGTAGTTATGGTTTCCTCTCGAGGGCCGTTATGAATTTGGGGAACCCATTAGAATGTTTAAATACCTTCAAATATTACATATAGAGCGCACAGCAAATTAATGAATAATTCGTTTTCAAATCTGAAGTCAAGAATAATGACTTTTAATGTGGTTGACATCCAAAAATATGAAATTTTGGCTCAGATTTTAGCAATCATCATGGGATTTAACAAGTTTGATTTGCTTTCGCGGGCCGAAAAAATTGATGTGGCGGGCCGGATTTGGCCCGCGGGCCTTGACTTTGACACCTGTGCTTTGGGGGTTTCCCTTCAGGGGTCGCCACAGCGAATCAGTGTCCTCCATCTAACCCGGTTTTGTGCATCTTCTTCTCTCACACCAGCTACCTATATATAAATAAAGAAATAGACAGTGGACATAAAGAATACATAAATAAGAGTAGGGAATTTGAATGTAGGAACAATGACAGGAATAGGTAAAGAGCTGGTTGACATGATGCAGAGAAGGAAGGTAGACATATTGTGTGTCCAGGAGACCAGATGGAAAGGGAGCAAGGCTAGAAGCTTAGGGTCAGGGTTCAAGTTGTACTATCATGGTGTAGACAGAAAGAGAAATTGAGTTGGAGTTATCTTAAAAGAGGAGTTTGTTAGGACTGTCTTCGAAGTAAAAAGACTATCCGGTAGAATGATGAGTCTGAAGCTAAAAATTGAAGGTATGATGTTAAATCTATCTATCTGTCCATCCATCCATCTTATCCATCCATCTATCTTCTGCCGCTTATCCGGGGTCGGTCGCGTTTTTTTTTTTTAATTTAACACATTTTTGTAGTCTTTTGTTGTGTTCATCCCTTAGTTGTTGTCGTCTCATTGTGTTTGCTGAAATGTGTATGACACTTCATCCAGTTTCATCATAGATTTTAGGACTGAACTTCGCTAACTGTGTATCAAGCTAATCTTGCAGCATCATTCAGTTCCTCATAGTAGATATTTCCATGTGTCTTACTTTAGTGACCGTAACATGACCCCTGTCCAACCACACATCTTCCCACAGACAGATGGACTGAAATCGAGGTAATCCAAGAGGGTGGACCTACTGTTTGTAGGTCTATGGGGAGAGTTGGGAGTGAGCACTGGGATGGGCCGAAGTGCTTACGTTGCCGCTCTAATCATTTATGTAACCTAATCATCCTGAGGAGAATCCCTCTTTGTTGACTCGGCCCGCCTTTGTTACTGAAACTGTTACCATGGATACAGTGACCTTGTGTTTGAGTACAAACTCTAGCCTGTAAATGAGATGGCCTATAGCCCAAGTGACGAGGCCACTGACGCATAACCCTTATGCACAGGTTAATAACAATGTGATTGCTGCCTGTTGTCTTCGAGTCGAGTTTATTAAAGATAACACTCCTGAGATGGAAGTTGCTCACGAGCTTTTCGCTGAGGCTGTTGTGCGAGCACCAACCATCTGGTGATGTCAATTGATCTTCGTGATGTCATCAACCACTGAGCTATTGCCCGTGAAACAAGATGTGCAAAAGATGATCCTCCCTCCACATTTCAGGTTGGCCATGGCTGCAAACACAATCAGTAAAGCCTGTGTAAGAGTCATTAGGTTGTGGTTGTTTGATTTACCCAGGGGATGGTTTAGCTCAGGGGTGTCAAAGTCATTTTTTGCCGCGGACCACATTGCAGTTATTGTTTGGGGAAGCCATTAAAATGTTTACTCCGATCCACATATAGAGCATATTACATATAGAGCGCTCAACAAATTGATGAATAAGTAGTTTTCAAATCTGAAATCAAAAATAATGTCTTTTAATGTGGTTTACATACATTAAGAAAGCAAAGTCTAAGCAGTGCCTCTTGTCATCTTTGGTGGGTGTGGTTACAAAAAATGAGACATTGCATATTTTTAAGGTCCCCACAGTTGTTACATCATGTTTCGCGTCGCCTTTGACGTGTAGAAGGACAAAATACTATTGTCGAATGAGGAAGCAGGTTGTGCATATAACGGATTGTGACCACAATGGGCATGTGGTAATAAACAGTAAAATACAGAAACGATAAATGGAGATATCAGATATGATTCTTTACTTTGTCTTTGTCCGTAGTGTGCGTCTTTCCTGGAGCATTAATCCAGTGATTACAATAATGTTGAGAATGTTCTGGGAGGCCGCCGAATACAAAAGCTGGTAGAAACAAGCTGACAGAAGGTAGGGGCCCTGCAGGAATGAATCATTATTTGGTGGCCTCAGTCCTGCCAGAATTCTCTCTTGTCACCATCCTGTGAGAGGGCAAATGGAACTTGCTTCTATACAACCATCAAATCAGGACCACTATATCTAGTAATGCTCTGTAATCAAATTGTCATGTCTGCTATTAATCATCTGAAAAAGTTGTTTCTTTTTGTTTCACTAAATCAAGAGATGGAATTGCAGCTATGTGCCAACAATTCAATATGTGTAATTTCATTTCAACTTATTCATTTGACACTTACTTCAAATAAGGAAATGAGTAACCCACTGACTATAATTGTTTTGTGTCTAAACCTTTCACAATAAATATTCATTAGCTTGGCATGGTTATAAATAGACACTAATTGTTGTTTGTCATATGTGCTGAAAGAACAACCGACGCCTCCGGACAAGTTGTGTCCATAATTTGTAAAATCGCTTCAAATGACATCTACTGAGCGTATTTTACAAAGATTCCACCGCATATAGCTATATTTTATGTTTTAAGCCTCACGCTGAATATTCCGGAAGTCTTGTTTTTGAGTTGGTGACGAGTCCTCATGTTACGTCACTGAAGGATCGCCCCTGACCGAAAAAAGGACACATTGTAGCAGTCCTTCCATCACGTCAACACATTTTGCTGTACTTTGTTTGGTCTGAAAACTTCGTGTAGTACCAAAACGAGGCAGAAGATGGCGACAAAGCTCCGTGTAAGGAATTAATCAGCCCGTTTCCACTGTGCTACATTTCCTGCCCCTAGATACCTCAAAATGGCACGGAATAAATTCTTTAATCGATTGCAAACATGTATGCTTTCCTCTTCAGAACTATTTGAATCATATTCATAACTGGATGATTAACAAGAAAGCATATTCTCCGAATCTGAAGCCATTGTTTTGATTCTCGAGCAAGGCAAGACGTCTTGGGGTGACACCACGAACAAGGGGACGGGACCTTCTGAAACTGGCCACTTCAGGTTTCATTTTTTTTTGCAGTTTCAGCACACTTTTAGTAATTTTTATTGGTGTTTTGCATTTGACTAAAAATATACTGCGTGTTTTGGGTATTTTAGATGCTCTAAAATTTCAAGTCCCAATTTCACCAAATTCATTTTCCATTTGATGATTTTGCTGACAATTAACACTTAATAACATGAAGGTAAAAGACCAGATTCTTTCCCCCACAAAACAGTGAAAAGGGCTTCGTTACAATGAACCATGGGAAGATAATTGCCGCCGCGACCTTGCTTCTGAACAAAATGTACAGTGCGGGATTCCCCTCCGTTGCATAGCAACGCGACTGATCAACACCGCACATTGTTGTACTTAGGGAGCCATGTCGCAGTCCTGAGCGCATCGTTTGAAAACGTGTCGTAAATGGAAGTAAATCTCGCACTCTATGAAGGCTGGAATTGTCTCACTTTCGAAAGGAAGTCAAGATGACCGTGGAGGATTTTAAGTACGTGGGGTCAAATGTACAGAGCAATGTGGAAGCAATGTGTGGACAAGAGGTAAAGAAGCGTGTCCAGGCAGGCTGGAACGGCTGGAGAAAAATGTCAGGTGTGAAAGAACAGTTTCAGCTAGGATGAAAGGTGTATAAAACGGTGATGAGACCAGCCATGATGTTAGAACTGGAGTCAAAAGACAGGAAGCAGAGCTGGAGGTAGCAGAGATGAAGATGTTGAGGTTTTCTTTGGGAGGGACCAGGTTGGATAGGATCAGGAATGAGGATATCAGAGGGACAACTCATATTAGAGGCTTTGGGGTGAAAGTCAGAATGGCCAGGCAGATGGTTTGGACATGTCCAGAGGAGAGAGAGTGACTATATCGGGAGAAGGATGCTGAGCCTTGAACTGCCAGGTAGAAGACCGAAAGGAAGACCCAAGAGGAGGTTTATGGGTGTTCTCAAAGAGGACATGAAGGTAGCTAGTGTGAGAGAAGAGGATTCACCAAACCGGGTTAGGTGGAGGACACTGATTCGCTGTGGCGACCCCTGCGGGGAAAAGCAGAAAGAAAAAGAAGTCAAGATGACCGTAAACGCCTTTGTGGGTGCGGCATATCCAGGACAAGGTTGGACTACGTTTCATACCGTTATATGATTGCACACAGCACTACGCTGAGACAGTAAGGAGTCACATGTGCCTCTTGCATGACGCTTGCAATTTGGCAAAATGGATTGTCTTTCATTCTGAAAATGCATTTGATATGATATTTTTATTGCTCAATAAAAACAAGATTAGAATGGTTGAAGGTGCCAAATATTCATATTGCCTGAATAAATAGAAAGTCAATTTCTCCAAAACTGTAAACAGAACTGTTTAAGGACGTGCTTATCGGGGTGAGATTAGTACCCGTGCTCGATACTCAACCCTACACACAAGTAAACTTTACAGTTTCTTATCTAAGCAGGCTATGAAAATTCCTACTATATAATGTACACATGTATATGCTGTGTACGCAATACGCTAAATATTAGTTGGCCATTTGTATGTTGACACACTCATTTCGTTCCGGTTTAACTTGTTAACTGTCAATGTTAGCATAAGAAGCATGTTACTGTTTTACTTCCATGATTCTGACTCTGGTGCAGTCAATGCGGAACCAGGGTAAATGTTGGAGTTAGTGGCAGCTCTGGAAGGCCGAATACAGGCCAAGATAAACGTTGTTCTGTTGACGACAATGTTTTATTTTTATTTTTTAGGAGTGTTCTACTCAGAAGCACACACACGACCTGTTGGGTCTTCTCTATGTCTGGCATGCGCACACACACATCTTTTTTTTTGTTGGCGTTGGGTGGCTTTTTTCACGAGGCGAACAATGGATAAAAATTTCAGTTAGTTTTAAGAATACATATATAATTGGAGGAGAAACTCACATCGACTCGATTCTCGATCCCACGAAAGCTAATTGTAAGCAAAAGCATCATTTATTGGGAAAGCCACAAATAGTCCAGAGACTCACGGTTTTTAGAATGTTTCTCCAGTGTAAAAACAAAAAAGAATCTTCTAAACTATGGCCATCATTGTGATTAGTAAGGATCCATCAATTGACTCATTCAGTGGCGTTCACGAATATATTCGGGAATTGAAAATATGGCGTAGAGCGCCATTCCTGAATTTGTTTGGGTTTTGTTTTTTCTTGTTTGGGTGCCGATAAGGCACTGGTCATGGCCACTGGCATTGGTTTTCCCTTCCACAAAGGGGCAGCATTTTTCTTTTTTTCTTGTTAGCGCTTTGTTCCAGCTTCAGCTGTTAAAGCGCTATATAACCAATATGTATGTATTGCATTGTATTTTGGACCGCTGCCCTAATTTCAAGCTCATATAACTCCAGACCCATATAATTTTGGAATTATCTGTTTATTTCTGACGGAAGAAGAAAGTCTATGGTTTCTTTCGCTGCATTGAATGTTTATGTAGTCTCTAAAGTCAATATTCTATAGGCCCTGGAATTTGAGTGAAAATGACTATAACCCTGGCACTGGATTGGACACATTTTTGCACGTCTCGCAGTGAATTAGTTAATCAGTCATTTGTTTCTTTTTTTTCTCAAATTTTACACTTTCACAACCCCATTTATTTTATGGGTCTGTCTATTGAGGCGTTTCTATTGTTAATATTCGTGCAGAAAGACAGTACTGTTGAGTACCGCAACTTGTCAGTTCTTTTAACCCCCCTACAACACACACACACACACACACACACATTCTTACACGTCTCTTGGTGCAGCCTATTTTTTTGCTCATTGATGCAGTCAATAGCAACAGCTGGAAAGATAAAATGAGTTTGTGCTTGGAAAGTAGAATGCATTTTCCTGTCTCCCTTTCACTATACAGTAAAGTCTCGTTATATCGATATCGGATATATCGATAGTCCCGGTTATATCGATACTATTTCTATGCACGCACGGAGACAATTACATGCAAACAGGGTCGGATATATCGATAGTCCCGGTTATATCGATATTTTTTCGGACTCCCTTGAATATCGATATATCGAGACTTTACTGTATATCAGTCACTCACACACAAATAGTTGAAATCAATCTAGCTTCCAAATTCCATTTTTCACACTTCAATGTGTTTTTCACTATTTGCTTGCAGCAGAGGGAAAAACAAGGGATCCTGCCACCTCTTGCACTGTCCATCTGCATTCTTGCAGTGGATCGGGTCTCTGTACCGTGTAGTCTCAGCAGACTCTGTGACTCGAGAGGGTCTTGAATGTACACAGTTAACTGATAAGCGCACATGGACTGTGATGCAGCAGAGCATGTAGAGGGTTTGAGTGGCTAGTCCAAGATAAAAGAAGTCAATGCTGAGTAAATGTGTTCTGCCTGCTCTTGTCGGTGTGTGCCATCTGCACTTGTAAATGTTCACACTGCGGTTTGTATTTTCATTGCGCTACAAGTCACAACACACAGTCAGTATACAGGAATACCACATTTGTATGTGCAGGGTGACATTATACACACATGACAATGAAGTTGACAGGTCTTGGAGAAGTTATTGCTTGTAATGCAGTGTTATTGTTATCTAATTAAAGTACAAAGTGTGACAAGAAGGGTCCACCATTGTAAAGGATGAATGCACTGATTAAAAACCAGCACTTTCCACGAATGAGTAGTTGTCCACAGGATAATATGGAATAGTTTCTAAGTGTTCTGCTTGATGAAACAAAATAGCACATTCGTCGAGTCATTGTGATCGTTGGTGTAGGTTGATTTTAAAAATACAATGAAGAAGAGAGGGCCACGGAAGGCTAGATCCTTTAGATAAATGAAAATTGTATTAATGAATGAAATTGACCAGCCAAGAGGAAATGGGAAGCAGAAAGAAGGGGATGAGCTTATTTTGGAGGCTCTCAGGAAGCAGGACTGATGCCAGAGACTGTGATAAATGCTGATGTCATTTTTGGACTTTCAAACTTGTCAAAGGGACATCTGCTCAGAGTATCCGTCTCTTTTTTTTGTTTGCTTCTATCGACTGCGTATATTGCCAGGCCAATGTTTTTATGATTGCGGTGCTTTTGAATTCCAATGCCCATTGGGCATCTTGTTTCTGGTCATTGTATTACCACCCAATCCTGTTATTTTCACAGGGGTGTCACTTTAATTGCACACATGAATTGGATTTGAAAGGAATAGAAATGCAATTCATCCGTTTCAGTCCCTACGTTAAGGTTTATTAGCCTTTTTTTAATTGTGTGTTGTCCCGTTGTTAAATCCAGCTTTTTTTCATTTTAAGCATATAGCCATTCCTTTCTAAACAGCACAACAGTAATGATGTCTTTGGTTATTTCCGTTCAAACAATGCTCCCTCAAGCATTTCCAGTTGGTCCAAAATACTGCCACTTGCCACTTAAACCTGCTACTTGCCTTCTAACTGGTGCTCTTCTCCCTACTTCACTGCCTCCTTAACCAGTTGGGGCTCCTTTTTAGACTTGTATTCGCTTTTAAATATATGAAATGTCTGACAACATCTAACTCGGAGCTACTGGACTCCACTGAACCTGCCCGGTCCCTCAGGTCTGCGGACCAGACATTACTGGAAGTACCGAGAACTAAGCGGAGCCTCGGGAAGAATAAAGTATTTTCGTTTGCCAGTCCCTCCCTTCGGAATAACCTTGCATATAATTTTAGGAAGACCCCGATCGTTCCATCTTTAAAACTCATTTTAAGAAATTTTTATTCTATAGCTTTTGATTCAGCTTTGACATTTTGCCTGGTGTCTGCTGCATTGTATTTTTGTTAGTGTAGTGTTGATTGAGGCATTGATTCATTGAATGATTTTGTTAATGATCATATGTAATTGGTTGATGAATATGAATGTGTTATTAGTTTTCTGTTTTGACTGTCTTGAGTTTTACTCCATGGAGAGTAAAACTCGCATGCAGCAATGGCTGTGTCAAAATGTGATATAAATAAACTTGAGATCAGTTGAGCCCCACACTCAGTGAATTTTAATTATCTGATGTTTTAATTGTTGAACAAAGAAAAAAAAAATGCCTTTGATCTAGTGGCTATGGTGGAACCGTAAAGGTAGACATTGCAGAATGCTTCTGGAACATTTAATCCGAATACTTAAGTGAAGTTTGATTAAACAAATACGGTATGCACTTCTTCTGGCTTGTATTTAGAACCTGTTATAGCTATCCGTTTTCTGGACTGCTTGCTGTATGAGCTGGAGACTATCCCAGCTGACTTTTGGCATGAGGCAGGCTGGACGAGTCCTGGACGAGTTGCAAGTCAACAACATGGCACATTATCAAACATTTTCCATTATTTAGGGTAGCAAAAGACACAGTTAAAAGGTGGTCTTAATTGCTTCAGTATGGACTGAATCGGATGTTAACAATTACTAGTACATGCAAAAGAATTATTTTTTTTTTCCCCAACCTGATAGTCTTAAGTGTGTTAATCAAACATTTGCAGACGTTCGTTAAAGTCTTGTTTCATATTTTGCTGTACTTTGGCTTCATTTAGTGCCCTTTCAAGTATAGCCCTTTTGCTCAATTTTTTTCACAAGGACTCCCGTGATCCACGTATGACTGTCATGTGACTACGATTACGACTACGTCCTCTATGTCACGTTAACCACACAAAGAAGAAATGTCTTTTTAAGGCCTCCTTTGTGCCATTGATTCCATCATCAATGATGTTCTGCGGTTTACTCAGGTTTTCACTTTTTCCAATTGAATTCAGCTTCATAGCCACGTATAAACAAATTGAAGACTCTTATGAGCATAGGGAAATGTCTTTGGGGTTGGACCATAAATGCCATTGCAAGCTAGATCAACTTGTTTAGTGGAGAGGGTGTCACAGAAATACAAAAACATCTTCCCAGACGCTAGAATGATGGCAATATACCATCACATGTAGCTTTACCTCTGTTCTATTTCCATAATAATATGAAGTACTGGCAAGGAAGGCCCCACTCGTTCCTCTGAGAAGGAGAAAGATCATCTTGATTCATTTACTTCAACTGAACAATAATTTATAAATTGCACATTCAGACCATTCAGAAATTATAAGTAAATACAGTAAATTGTGATAGGGTTGATATGAAGGTTCCCTATTCCTGTACACTATACTGTACACATAAATTGTTCTGGAATATCATTTTACCATGTACCAATGGTTGAAATAGTGAATCTTGTGGATATATGTGAATTTTTATGAGCGTTGAACATCTCATGGAATCCATTAAAGTGAATGAGAGCAAACCCCATCTTTCAAGTTATTATAGCCACACATTTCCTCTGTATGGGTGCTGCGCCAAGCATCTTATCACTCAAGGATGACATACGGGTTGTTCTAGAAAGA